>NC_135990.1:15809645-15906665 GCF_053455715.1 Rhinoraja longicauda
GATCGTGAAAGGCAATCCAGTGGGGAAGTAAAGTACTGCTGAAAAATCTATCGTGTACAAGTCTATGATTACTGGGCTATTTTCCATGTTTAAAAAGGTTACCCGCTGTGGTTCAGGTCAGCCTACCACATCCAGTGCACTTCTAGGAAGGGGTAATGAAACGGTGCCTTGGCAAAGCCATCTAAGAAAAGTGCCACTTCTTGTTATGAAATAAAACCATAAAGCAAATTACTGTTCCTGGAGGTGGGAAGAAAACTAAATCAATCATTTGCACCCATATTATTTTTTGTTGCAGTTGTTAGTGTTACAACTTGGTCCGAAGACAGACACAAAATGCTGGAGTCACTCAGCGGGACAGGCAGCTTCTCTGGAGGAGAAGAATGGGTGACGTTTCAGGTGGAGACCCTTCTTCAGACTGAGTTCCAGGCTCAGCACCAGGCCCACAGCTTCCACGCTACAAACTCCAACACACGTGGTCTGATTCCTCTGTCCTCTGTTCCCAGTTCAGCAACATTTCACATTTTAGAAATCTGTGCCCTCACTTTTGAAATATTAATGTCCCCCCTATAAGTTTGCCTTCTGGCTTCAGGGCAAGTTAATTGCTCCATCATGGACAACCATGGTGCAGGAAGGAAGTGCAGATGCTGGTTTACACCATATAACCATGGCTTCCATTATGAAAGCATTCGCTTGAATTTGCTGTAGAAGTCATTCATCTGATCGCTAATTTTCAATGCTCAAAATCAACACTGTTGGCCGACCTTTTTGTCAACTATCTAAAATCGGTGTTTTGAATACATTGCCTATTTAGAATATGCTAAGCAAAACTCAAATGAAATAAAGCATAAAACACTGAAAATACTCAAAGTGAAGCAGCATCAATGGGGAGAAAACTAATTATGTTCCATGTCGACACCATCTTTCTCTCCAGAAATGCTATTTGAGTTAGAGAATTTCTGTATATTTGCATATATGTTTTTGCAGTTACATACAAATAAACAGATAAATGACGTGCAAAGACCTGTAATAAAAGAAAATAACTGCAGATGCTGGTACAAATCGAAGGTATTTATTCACAAAATGCTGGAGTAACTCAGCAGGTCAGGCAGCATCTCAGGAGAGAAGGAATGGGCGACGTTTCGGTCGAGGCCCTTCTTCAGACTGTAAATCAGTCTGAAGAAGGGCCTCGACCCGAAACGTCGCCCATTCCTTCTCTCCTGAGATGCGGACTGACCTGCTGAGTTACTCCAGCATTTTGTGAATAAATACCTGCAAAGACCTGTAATATTGATTTTTACTTTTTGACTGGAAGATTCAATTACTAAATCCAAATAAATGATAACATTGTACACATGACATAGATAGGGGAGCGTGCTACAGATTGATGAAAATAACAATGACGGTACCTCCATTCCTACTACATGAAAGTGGACTCTAATAAATGCATTAGAATTAGTTAAATCCATTTCACTTGTGAAAGAGCTTACGAATTAAAAACTTCCAACATTTTACCAGGTTGGTTTACACAGGAATTGACCCAAATTTAATTTCTATAAATGGTCCTGGACAAACACACTTCCCTGATTATTCAAGTTAGTCTGAAATATATTATAATAACCTTGAAAGGTAATAGATTCACCTCCTGTTATGACAGGCCTGGATAGAGTGGATGTGGAGAGGATGTTTCCACTGGTGGGAGAGTCTAAATCAGAGGTCATAACCTCAGAATTAAAGGAAGTTACTTCAGTAAGATAAGGAGGAATTTATTTACTCAAAGGATGGCAAATCTGTGGAATTCATTGCCACAGAAAGCTGTGGAGGCCAAGTTCATTAATATTTTTAGGTAGAGATAGATAGATTTGATTAGTACAGGTGTCAGGGGTTATGGGGAGAAGGCAGGAGAATGGGGTTATGTGGAGAGGTAAATCAGCCATGATTGCATGGCGTAGTAGACTTGATGGGCTGAAAGGCTTAATTCTGCTATCACTTATAAACCAACTTCATTTTATAAACAGTAAAATGGAGGAGGCAGACTGCATAAAGTGATTGTACTTTGCAATTAAAATATATTTGCATTTGAGTGATTATTTAAAGGTAATATTTCCAAAGCAGACAGTGATGTGCTATTGGAATCATCTGAGAGGCATAAACATGTCCATGACATTAAAATTAATGTACAAAGTCTGTCTTGTTTATTATGCTGATCCAGCATCAGATACAAGGATCAAGGGGATCTTTACCTATTCCATGCTGGCACCGCTACAGATGAATAATATGGGTATTATGGGATAATCAGGAGCGGTGCCAAAAGACAGAGAGGGGATGATAAACGATGGAATGGTCAATTCTGTAAATGTTATGGCAGGGGTGTATGTTGGAATTAGAAAGCAGGCCTTGGGCTTACAATGCCTTGCATGAAATAAAGGCTTTCATACATTATTATCTATGTACTAAAACTCTCGTTTGTTTGTTCTTGAACTACAGTCAAAAGGGTACACGATAGCGTGACAATTTTAGGCCCACCTTACTCACCGTCGTCCCTTTGGTGCTAGGAAGAAGTTTCATCGAAATCGGTGTTATATTTTTAAAGTTATTCACATTTTAAAGTTTAAATCTATCTCCTAGGAGGGAGGGGGTGAAGGGATGGGAAGGATAAGGGGGGTTGTGGGGATGGAGTGGGGGGAGGGGAAGGGGAAGGGGTAGAGGGAGAGGGGAGGAGCGAAGGAGAGGAGGGCGGGAGGGAAGGGGGGATGGGAGAGGGTGATTGGGGGGAGAGGGAGGGTGCTGCACAATGCAGGAGAGGTTTGTGCCCAACGGGTCCACTTGGTTTAGTATTTATATAAAGTATTCATTCATTCATACATATTTTCTTAAGCAATAAAGTAGGCCTTCGTAGACACAATGCTACTTGAGTTCATTTCAAGTCAATTTACAATCTTTTGGTTTCTGATGAAGGGTCTCGACCTGAAATGTCATCCATTCCTTTTCTCCAGAGATGCTGCCTGATCCGCTGAGTTACTCCTGCATTTTGTATCAATCTTTTGGTTTCCTTTGTTTTCAAATTGCATCAAAAATGATCATCCACATTTTGTTCTGGGTAGAGAATTGCAATAATTCCACTATAGGTCCACCATAGAAAGCATTTTATCAGGATGCTGGTTTGGGAACAGCTCCATCCAAGACCGCAAGAAAGTTGCAGTAAATTGTGGACGCAGCCCAGACCATCACACAAAGCAACCTCCCTTCCATTGACATCATTTATACCTCACACTGCCTCGGCAAGGCCAGCAGCATAATCACGGACGAGTCACACCCTGGCCACTCCCTCTTCTCCCCTCTCCCATCAGAAACAAATGGTACAGAAGTGCGAAAACACACACCACCCGATTCAGGAACATTTTCTTCCAGCCTGTTATCAGGCAACTGAATCATACCACAACCAGAGAGCAGTGCTGAACTACCATGTACCTCATTGTGACCCTAGGACTATCCTTGATCGGACTTTGCTGGCTTTACAATAGACAATAGACAATAGGTGCAGGAGTAGGCCATTCAGCCCTTCGAGCCAGCACCACCATTCAATGCGATCATGGCTGATCACTCTCAATCAGTACCCGTTCCTGCCTTCTCCCCATATCCCCTCACTCCGCTATCCCTAAGAGCTCTATCCAGCTCTCTCTTGAAAGCATTCCAGCTCTCTCTTGAAGCATGAAGAGAAAGCATGAAAGCTTGAAAGCTTGAAAACGTCTACCTTGCACTAGACGTTATTCCCTTATCATGTATCTATGCACTGCAAATGGCTCAATTGTAATCATGTTTTGTCTTTCTGGTGACTGGTTAGCACGCAACAAAAGCTTTTCACTGTACCTTGCGGTACACGTGACCATAAACTAAACTGAGAACTTTCCAAATTAAAAAAAAAATCTCATCTTAGTTTATGGCCTGGAGACGAATGAAAGTTCTGGTGCAACAAAATCAGAGGAAATAAACTAAGATGATCACAATGATTGTCATAGAAACATAGAAAATAGGTGCAGGAGGAGGTCATTCGGCCTTCGAGCCAGCACCGCCAAACATTGTGATCATGGCTGATCATTCACAACCTGTGCCCAACCTCTCCCCATATCCCTTGATTCCACCAGCCCCAGAGCTCTATCTAACTCTCTCTTAAATCCATCCAGTGATTTGGCCTCCACTGCCCTCTGTAGCAGAGAATTCCACAAATTCACAACTCTCTGAGTGAAAAAGTTCCTTCTCACCTCAGTTTTAAATGGCCTCCCTTTATTCTAAGACTGTGTGGCCGCTGGTTCTGGACTCCCCCAACATTGGAACATTTTCCTGCATCTAGCTTGTCCAGTCCTTTTATAATTTTATATGTCTCTGTAAGATCCCCTCTCATCCTTCTAAACTCCAGTGAATTGTCAGGTCAATCATGGAAAGCTTAAGCGGTTGCAACACTCTGTGAGAAAGGGGTCCTCCCCACATTCTCAGGCCCCATTTACTGCGATTTCCCATGCTGTCTCTGTTTCAGTTCTTCTTCCCCTTCTTAGCCTTCCCTCATCTTCCGTAATGCACTTTTCCAGAAATATCAACTTTAACAAGCATGCACCTTCTTTCAGAAAAGGCACCTACAGTATCACTAGGTTGCCAACTGTCCCGTATTAGCCGGGACATCCGTATTTTGGGCTACATTGGTTTGTCTCATACCCGCCCTTGTCCCGTATTAGGCCGCAGGCCGGGTTGCTAAGCAACCTCCGTTAGGCGAACACACTCCGTTAGCCGACACAGTGTAGACTAACGGAGTGTGTTCGCCTAACGGTGGTTGCGTAGCAACCCGCATCCTGGCCCGGGCGGCCGCCATTTGTGGAGCGGGAGCACGTGGCCGCTGGCTGGATGAGGTCACGTGGTGGCGTCACCTTGTCCCGTATTTGGGAGTGAGATACCCTAAGTGCCACCCAGATTTTCTTGACCTTCAATAACATTCTCTTGGCACTCTCCAATCCTTGCCCTTCCTTTTCAGAATCAAAACTCTTTTACTCCCACTTCTCCACATCTGCAGTCACGGACCTAAATATTAACTCTTTCTCCCCAACATGCCTGACCAGATTAACATATTCAGAACTTGCTTCAATTCCACTGAAAAGCTATTGCAGTTCTAGGAAGTGAAACTATGAAGTGACAACTCTGTAACATCGTCATTTGTACCCCTTAACCACATTAGCAGACACAGGCTCTTCATTTAACTTTGGTCTGCCCTTTTTTGTCTCTCAACTTAAAGCATAAATACAGCTGCCGAGATTGACTTATATTTTATCTGACCTGCTTTTAACACCATACCTTCATAAGTGATAGGAGCAGAATTAGGCCATTTGGCCCATCAAGTCTACTCCACCATTCAATCATGGCTGATCCTCTCAACCCATTCTGCCTTCTCCCCATAACCCTTGGCACCCGTACTAATCAAGAATCGATCTATCTCAGTCTTAAAAATATCCATTAACTTGTTGGGAGCCATTTTGAGCTGAAAATTATATTTATTGGAAAAGTTACGCAAGATTGGATCCCATCCATAAACTCCTTGATTTGGCTTTTGGGCAAAGTCCATGCGATAAAGATCATTATCTTTAAAACGATCATTCAATTATGACTTCAACATGAAAGATTTGTACAAGTGGACACATTTTGCATGTGACGAGATGCAGACACAGATTAGATCTCCAACAAGTCAAATAGAATTAATACATTTACATAGAAGGTCATTCAACCCTTTATGCTAGCGAATGCTTTGGCAAATCAATCTAAAATTAACCCAACTGTTTCATTTGCCTTCCACACCTCACTTAAACTTCTGCTTTGTAAATATCAAATTTCAACAATCTTGCAGAAATGTGCTTAATAGCTTAACAGGAACTAACTAAACCATGTTTTTTTTTAAATTCACCCAAACTTTTTGCCGGTGAAAATGCTGAAGTTTAACAAACTGAAAGAGAATATTCATTTAAATTTGCAATAACAGAGTATGAAAGCAAATAGTGACCAGGAATCAAGGGACTAAATTATAACCCACAACTTTTTAACTTAAAATTCATTGGCACTTAAGAAATGAACATATGTACAGGGGGGAGAGAGGGGAAGGGGAGAGGGGAAGGCGGGAGGGGAAGGGGGGAGGGGAAGGCGGGAGGGGGGAGGGGAAGGCGGGAGGGGGGAGGGAAGTAGATTGTGCTGCACCAATGCAGGAGAGGTTTGGGCCCAACGGGTCCACTTGGTCTAGTCCTTTCTAAATCACCCTGTGGACCCTCATTCTTATCTTCCAATCTTATTCCCATTCCTTTTAACACTTATGGTTAAACTCATTCCTTTTAACACTTATGGTTAAAATCTGTGGCATAAGCAGATTATTAGAAGTCGGAACTGAAAGGAAAAAATAACTAAAACTTATTTTAAAACTAAAACACAGTAATTTAACCTTCCTTATGGGTATAAGCAAAGAAGAAATACCACATGAAACCATGTGTAAACACATTTTACTCCCAAACGTTACAAAACTAGGAATGCCAAGGATGTCTGTACTTCTCTGGAAAGAGTTATTATTGCTGGCACAGAAAATAGAAGTTCTTATTGAATGGCGGTGCTGGCTCGAAGGGACGAATAGCCTACTCCTGCACCTATTTTTCTATGTTCTGTGTTTCTAGAGACAGGGTAATGGGAAACAAAAGATATAGACGATTAATGTAGAGAGATATAGAACAAATGAATGGATAATGGATCAGTCTGAAGAAGGGTCCCGACCCGAAACGTCACCCATTCCTTCTCTCCGGCGAAGCTGCCTGTCCCGCTGAGTTACTCCAGCATTACTGAGTTACTCCACCATTTTGTGTCCACAATGGGTATTGTGCTCCCTTTTAAGTCATCAGTGCCCAGTTCCCACACTCTTTCAACTGACCAAGACCACAATCTTGTGCACGCTTTACATTTACTGGGTTCCTTACAATAATGTGTGACATCTAAAAAAATGAATTCAAAGTGTGTTTACATAATCATAGGAATAAATTCCAACAGTCGGTGGGTGCAGCGGTAGAGTTGCTGCCTTACAGCGAATGCAGCGCCGGAAACCCGGGTTCCATCCCGACTACGGGCGCTGTCTGTATGGAGTTTGTACGTTCTCCCCGTGACCTGCATGGGTTTTCTCCGAGATCTTCGGTTTCCTCCCACACTCCAAAGACGTGCAGGTACGTAGGTTAATTGGCTTGGTATAAATGTAAAAATTGTCCCTGGGTGTAGGATAGTGTTAGTGTGCGGGGATCGCTGGTCGGCGCGGACCCGGTGGGCCGAAAGGGCCTGTTTCCGCGCTGTATCTCTGAACTAAACTAATTCCAGAAAATCTGCAAGACTGGTACTGGAGTAATCAATTGTCCAATTATCAGTGTTTTACTGTAATCCAAAACATTGCCAGTCAGTAGCTGAAACAAAAAGTCTAATAGAAAACAAAATTCTATGAAGCTTGGAAACCGTTAAAAAAAAACCTCGGGAAAATTCCACTGACGTAGTTGCTTAGCCATGTTGACATGGACCACAGACATCAATTTTGGCAATTAACGTATTCTGTAAATTATTTCAATCTAAATGCCGAGTGAAATCCAGGCGATTTTAACCGAAAGTGTGGAACTGCCCCGCTTCCACATTCCCCGACGTCTTCCCATTATTCAAGCCTGGACTGAGTGGATGTGGAGAGGGTGTTTCCACTGTTGGGAGAGTCCAGCACCAGAGGTCACCGCCTCAGAATAAAAGGACGCTCCTTTAGGAAGGAGATGAGGAGGAATTTCTTTAGTCAGAGGGTGGTGAATCTGTGGAATTCACTGCCACAGAAGGCTGTGGAGGCCAAGTCAGTGGATATTTTTAAGGCAGAGATTCTTGTACTGATTAGTACAGGTATCAGGGGTTATGGGGAGAAGGCAGGACAATGAGGTTAGGAGGGAGCGATAGATCAGCCATAATTGATGGGTCAAATGGCCTATATTCTGCTCCTATCACTTATTAACTTGTGAACGTCTGAACCTGCTGGACAGTGGGTAGCCTTAAATTAGTCGGTCTTTTTACAACTTCAAACTCTATAAACCAAATTTTCTCTCTGGTATCAAACACGTAAGACATAGCACACAACAAAAGCTTTTCACTGTTCCTCGCTATGTAACAATACACCAAATTGAAACTGAACACTTTTGTCGATGGTTGCAATTGGTGGACATACCTAACCCTGAGGGAGGTTTCCTTCAGTGTGCCCTAAATCATTAACAAAATTGTGCGGCAGCTAGTGTCAATTCTTAAAAATAGACAAGAGACACGAAAGATATTTGAATGAAATCATTTCGGTTCTAAAAAAGGAACGACTCAAAACCTGCATGTCTTACATCTTTCCGGGGTGAAATGTCTCCTTTCAATGACTTAGTCTCATCTAAACTTTTGACAATTCAAAGTTCAACTCGTAAGTAGCTGGTGAACAAAGTTTGAGGCCTCAATGTCAAGTGCAGGTGCCATTTTCAGTCAGGATAGCCACAGCGAACTAACATTAAAGTTCAGTCACTCTGGTGTGGAAATACTCAGGGCTTACAGTCTCATCTCTACTCTGATAGCCGCAGCTGCATATAATTTCAAGGTCAACAACTGAGTAGATCCACTCTTTACGTTCAAATAACCTGCCAAAACTCGAGGCTAACATGAAGAATGCCCACTTGCTGAGCTGGCTTGGCACAATAGAACTCAGGAAAAAGAGACGAGAAAATTAGCTGGAAAACAAAACGCAACCCCTTTAAAGTTCACAAAAAGATCACAGGAGCATTGCCAAAATTCTTGTGCAATTTAATCTCACAAACCACTGCCAAAGTTGGACAGTAATTGCTGGATTAACTCAGCGGGTCAGGCAGCACCTCTGGAGAACATGGATAGGTGGCATTTAGGGTTGAGTCCCTTCATCAGACTGATTGGGGCGGGGGGAAGTGGAAGCTAGAATAGAGGAGGGGCAGGATAAAGCCTCAAAGGTAAGAGGTGGATGCAGGTGAGGGGGGGGGGGGGGGGGGGGGGGGGTTGATAGGCAGACGGTTGGACAAAGGCCAGAGATGAAAAGACAGAAGGTATGAGAAAAAGGATTGAAGAGTTGCAAGTTGTGAACATAGAAACATAGAAAATAGGTGCAGGAGTAGGCCATTCGGACCTTCAAGCCTGCACCGCCATTCAATATGATCATGGCTGATCATCCAACTCAGTATCCTGTACCTGCCTTCTCTCCATACCCCCTGATCCCTTTAGCCACAAGGGCCACATCTAACTCCCTCTTAAATATACCCAATGAACTGGCCTCAACTACATATAACATATAACATATAACAACTACAGCATGGAAACAGGCCTGTCCGGCCCTACCAGTCCACGCCGACCATTCTCCCTGACCTAGTCTCATCTACCTGCACTCAGACCATAACCCTCCAATCCCCTCCTATCCATATACCTATCCAATTTACTCTTAAATAATAAAATCGAGCCAGCCTCCACCACTTCCACCGGAAGCCCATTCCATACAGCCACAACCCTCTGAGTAAAGAAGTTCCCCCTCATGTTACCCCTAAACCTTTGTCCCTCAATTCTGAAGCTATGTCCCCTTGTTGGAATCTTCCCCACTCTCAAAGGGAAAAGCCTACCCACGTCAACTCTGTCCGTCCCTCTCAAAATTTTAAAAACCTCTATCAAATCCCCCTCAACCTTCTACGCTCCAAAGAATAAAGCCCAACCTGTTCAACCTCTCTCTGTAGCCTAAGTGCTGAAACCCAGGCAACATTCTAGTAAATCTCCTCTGTACCCTCTCCATTTTGTCGACATCCTTCCTATAATTTGGCGACCAGAACTGCACACCATACTCCAGATTCGGCCTCACCAATGCCCTGTACAATTTCAACATTACATCCCAACTTCTATACTCGATGCTCTGATTTATAAAGGCAAGCATACCAAACGCCTTCTTCACCACCCTATCCACATGAGATTCCACCTTCAGGGAACAATGCACAGTTATTCCCAGATCCCTCTGTTCCACTGCATTCCTCAATTCCCTACCATTTACCCTGTACGTCCTATTTTGATTTGTCCTACCAAAATGCAGCACCTCACACTTATCAGCATTAAAACTCCATCTGCCATCTTTCAGCCCACCCTTCCAAAAGGCCCAAGTCTCTCTGTAGACTTTGAAAATCTACCTCACTATCAACTACTCCACCTATCTTAGTATCATCTGCATATTTACTAATCCAATTTGCCACACCATCATCCAGATCATTAATGTAAATGACAAACAACAGTGGACCCAACACAGATCCTTGGGGCACTCCACTAGACACTGGCCTCCAACCTGACATACAATTGTCAACCGTTACCCTCTGGTATCTCCCATTCAGCCATTGTTGAATCCATCTTGCAACCTCACTATTAATACCCAACGATTTAACCTTCTTAATCAACCTTCCATGTGGAACCTTGTCAAATGCCTTACTGAAGTCCATATAGACAACATCCACAGCCTTGCCCTTATCAATTTCCTTGGTAACCTCTTCAAAAAATTCAAGAAGATTAGTCAAACATGACCTTCCAGGCACAAATCCATGTTGACTGTTTCTAATCAGGCCTTGATTATCCAAATAATTATATATATTGTCCCTAAGTATCTTTTCCATTAATTTTCCCACCACAGACGTCAAACTAATAGGTCTATAATTGCTAGGTTTACTTTTAGAACCTTTTTTAAACAAAGGCACAACATGCGCAATGCGCCAATCTTCCGGCACCATCCCTGTTTCTAATGACGTTTGAAATATTTCCGTCATAGCCCCTGCTATTTCTGCACTAACTTCCCTCAATGTCCTAGGGAATATCCTATCAGGACCTGGAGACTTATCCACTTTTACATTCTTCAAAAGTGTCCGTACCTCCTCTTCTTTAATCCTCCTAATTTCCATCACTACTCTACTTGTTTCGCTTACCTCACATAATTCAATATCCTTCTCCTCGGTAAATACCGAAGAAAAGAAATTGTTTAATATCTCCCCCATTTCTTCCGGCTCAGCACATAGCTGTCCACTCTGACTCTCTAATGGACCAATTTTATCCCTCACTATCCTTTTGCTATTGACATATCTGTAGAACCCCTTGGGGTTTACTTTTACATTACTTGCCAAAGCAGCCTCATATCTTTTTTTCGCTTTTCTAATTTCCTTTTTAAGATTCCTTTTACATTCTTTATATTCCTCAAGAACCTCATTTACTCCCTGCCGCTTATATTTATTGTATATCTCCCTCTTTTTCAGAACCAAGTGTCCAATTTCCCTGGAAAACCACGGCTCTTTCAAATTATTATTCTTTCCTTTCCACCGAACAGGGACATAAACACTCTGTACTCTCAAAATTTCTGTGGCAGAGAATTCCACAGATTCACCACTCTCTGTGTGAAAAAAAACTTTCTCATCTCGGTCCTAAAAGACTTCCCCCTTATCCTTAAACTGTGACCCCTTGTTCTGGACTTCCCCAGCATCGGGAACAATCTTCCTGCATCTAGCCTGTCCAACCCCTTAAGAATTTTGTAAGTTTCTGTAAGATCCCCCTCAATCTTCTAAATTCCAGCGAGTACAAGCCGAGTCTATCCAGTGAAGATAGAGGAGGGAATGGGAGGTGGAAGGGGAGGAAAGAAATAGGTGGGGTCCAGGCGAGGATGGAAGAAGGGGAAGGAGTTTTGCAGTAACCTAAAATTGGAGAATTCAAATTGATACCGGTGGGTTGTAAACTGCCCAAGCGTAATAGGACGTTCACACGGCTCACTCTGACAGTAGAGGAAGCCCACGTCAGATCAGTATCAAAATAGGAAGAGGAGTAAAATAGATAGCAGCTGGGAGAACCAGTAGGCTTTGATGGACTGAGCGCAAGTATTCAGTGAAACGGTCACAGAGTCTATGCTTGGTCTCGTTGAAGTACATCCCACATCAGGAACACCGGATGCAGTAGATGAGATTAGAGGAGGCAAATGTGCATCTGCCTCACCTGCAAGGACTGCTAGGGTCCGTGGATGGAGGAGGGACAGGTGATACAACCCTGTGGTTGCAGGAGAAAGTATGCAGGGTGGGAATGGAAGAAGATTAAGATGCATGGGATTAACAGTGACTTGATCATATGGATTCAGATCTGACTTAATGAAAAAGGACAAGAGGATTGTGGTAGAAGGACAATATTTAGGCTGGAGGTCTGTGACCAGTGGAGTTCTGCAGAGATCTGAGTTGGGACCTCAGATAGATGCACAATGCTGGAGTAACTCAGCGGGACAGGCAGCATCTCTGGGGAGAAGGAATAGGTGACGATTCGGGTCGAGACCCTTCTTCAGACGTTTGTGATATATTTAAATGACCAACGTTAACGTATAATAAAATAACTGCAGATGCTGGTACCAATCGATTTATTCACAAAATGCTGGAGTAACTCAGCAGGTTAGGCAGCATCTCGGGAGAGAAGGAATGGGTGACGTTTCGGGTCGAGACCCTTCTTCAGACTGAAGAAGGGTCTCGACCCGAAACGTCACCCATTCCTTCTCTCCTGAGATGCTGCCTGACCTGCTGAGTTACTCCAGCATTTTGTGAATAAATCGACGTTAATGTAGGTTGGTTAGTAAATTTGCCTCAAAGTGTCCCTCAAAGACTTGGACATCAACCTCAGCACTTGGGAGTCTCTTGCTCTGGACCGTCCAACCTGGCGTAGCAAGCTCACCACAGGAGCCCGTGCAGCAGAGAACAGACGCACTGCTTGAGGCCCAGAGTAAACGCACCGCGTGCAAGGCCCGGGCTACCTCCACTGCAGCACCCATCCACTTGTGTCCTATGTGTGGGCGTGTCTTCCGGGCCCGGTCCAGGTACTCCTGGACCCACAGTCACCAATCCTCCAACTGAAAGTGAAGTCATGGTCATCTTCGAACCCGAAGGACGAACAACAGTAAATTTGCGGATGACACCGAGATTGTTGGGGCCGCGTCAAAGTATGCACCAGGATACAGACCAGCTACAGAAATGGGCGGGGAAATGGTGGATGGAGTTTAATCCGAACAAGTGTGACGTGATGCACCAAGGGACACAAATATATAATTAATGGCATGACCCTTCACGACATTAATGTACAGAGGGACATTGAGTATAAGAATCAGGAGGTCATGATGCAGCTTTATAGGACTTTGGTTAGGCCACATCTATGTCACGTGCAGTTTGGGTCACCCCCATTACAGCAAAGATGTGGAGGCTTTGGAAAGAGCAGAGATGGTTTACCAGAATGATGCATGCATTGGTGGGGGGATTAGTTCCAAGAGGAGGTTGGACAAATTTGGTTTGTTTACTCTGCCCAGACATTGCAGAGAGACCTGACGGTAGTATATAGAATTATGAGAGGCATGAATAAGGTAGCAGTCAGAACCTATTTCCCAGGATGGTAAAATTAAATACTAGGGGACACAGTTTTGAAGTGAGAGAGGCAAATTGTAAAGATGTGGGGGGAAAGTTAGTTTACAAAGAGCCTGGAATGTGCTATCTTGGATGGTGATTGAGACAGTTACGATAGTTGCATTGAAGAGACTTTTGGAAGGAAATATGGATGTGCTGGGAATGGGGGGGATATGGATTTATGCATAGGAAGATAAGAGTTGGTCTTGGCATCATGCTTGCCATGGATGTTGTGGGTTAAAGAGCCTTCTATGTTCGACCCGAAACGTCACCCATTCCTTCTCTCCTGAGATGCTGCCTGACCTGCTGAGTTACTCCAGCATTTTGTGAATAAATACCTTCGATTTGTACCAGCATCTGCAGTTATTTTCTTATACTTCTATGTTCAATGTATTTAGAAAATTTACACAAGCTTATACTGTTACTGTGCTAAAGATTCAAATTGGACACCATTTTAATGAAAATGCCCAAGCACTGTAGAGTTTACAAACACAACCACATCTTGTAAGTACTGGTTTAGTTATTTAGATGCACTTCCACATGCTCACATAACCACAAACAACAAACACAAATCTTGCTAAATCATGTATAGGTACTTTTTCAATTTTGTAATAATAGCACAAAATTAATATGGAAGAAACAAATTTAAAAAAATTATAAAGTGCAGAAACCAACTCATAAAACCCGTTTTCAATTTGATTTTTACAAATGAAAAACATTTACCAGTATGTTTACTTTAAATTTGCAAGTGAAGGGTTTGAATACTTGAACTGCACACATATTTGTCTAAGCTCACAATTCCACTCTATCAAACAGCACACAAAAACAAACCATTTGTGAAATATTTCCACCATCATTAAGTCATCCCGACACTCCTGCTGGCTGATCAACCAGTAAAGCTTGTGTTGGTTTACCTAACTCATTGTGTGTTGTCTGTTTTAAGAAGAAGCGAACTTTAACACCATACTAGACCAAGTGGACCAGTTGGGCCCAAACCTCTCCTGCATTGGTGCAGTACCCTGTCCTCCCCCCCTCCCCTCTCTCCTCAACCCCCCTCCCCTCTCCCTTCTCCCCCACTCCCCCCTTCCCCCTCCTTTTAAACCTAAAAATGTGAATAACTTTAAAAATATAACGCCGATTTCAATAAAGCTACTTGCATTATCACTAAAGTGACAACGGTGAGTAAGGTGGGCCTAAAATTGTCGTGCTATCGTGTACCGTTTTGGCTGGAGTTCAGGAACAAACAAGTTAACAAACGAGAGTTTTAGTATATAGATAGATGTGAAATATTTCCACCATCATTAAGTGGACCCATGGGTTTAAAGTGATACAGCCCAAAAGGACTCTGTAAAACAATGTTCCTAATTGACTTGGATCAGATCACTTTGTCTCATGTCACCCCCAATACTGGTAAAGACAAACTCGCATTAAATAATTTAGCTCCAGCATTAATCCAGGCTTCAAAGCACACTTTAACCAGATGTACAATTATATTGCAACATTCAATCACAATTCTTCAATCCGAATGGAATCTCATTCCATAACACTGTCGTTTCATCATGAATCTTTTCTTACGGAAAGTGGACAGATCAGTTCTCTACTGTAATTCAATGATCCTAATAAATCTTAATTTCAAATTAATGGGACAAATTTGAAATTCCAAAAGCAATGGTTTAATTGCAAACTAATCATCCAAACATAAATGCTGACCAAAGCGATTATTGAATTGTGCAATTTCTGCTCGGCCATGAACATGAGGCCCCACAACCTTTCACTCTGCCTCACTAGTCAATGAGATTAAGGCTGATCCTGGCTCAGTTCTATCTTCCCGTTCAACCCTCATCTACCTGGGTTTTAAGAGGACAGAAAGCTGTTGAGCACTGATCATACTCAAGGACTCTTCACAGTTCCCGTTTACAAAAAACTCAGCTCCATCTTAAATGGCCAGTAAAATGTATTAACTGAAAGTGATGCTCATGAAGTAGAGAACATTTTGCAATGGTAAATTTATAGCAATAAAATATTGTACGATGGTCCTCACAGGTCCAAACATTTATCTGCAGGAGAAGAAGAAATGCTAAGAATTTTCTGTACTGTGCTACAATTTTCTTGTTTTCAAAACTGTTGTAGATTTTGCTGCCGAGCTGCATGTATAATTTTTAAGATGGGGACTGAATTTTATGTGTGTGTGTATATATATACACATATATATATATATCGAACCAAGCCTGTTCTAAACTCCACATTCGCCCTTCCATTCTCATTTGTGGCATCACAGAGGGCGTTTTAGTTGGAAACGCACAAAGCAAGTTGTGAGTTCTACTTCTGCTCCATTTAAACAGAACTACTGAGCATAATCTGCATGATCTGCAACGCATTTGGACGTGGGAGCTATGCAAGTGAGTGGTTAGGCAACTTTGAGGGCTGAGAGAACAACGGTGGGCAGATTTTGTAAAATAATAAACCGGTCTGATGTAGCATCAAAGTTAAAATATAAACAGGGAGTACAGAGAAGGTTCACCAGATTGATTCCTGGGATGGCAGGACTTTCATATGAAGAAAGACTGGATAGACTCGGCTTGTACTCGCTGGAATTTAGAAGATTGAGGGGGGATCTTATAGAAACTTACAAAATTCTTAAGGGGTTGGACAGGCTAGATACAGGAAGATTGTTCCCGATGTTGGGGAAGTCCAGAACAAGGGGTCACAGTTTACGGATAAGGGGGAAGTCTTTTAGGACCGAGATGAGAACGTTTTTTTTCCACACAGAGAGTGGTGAATCTGTGGAATTCTCTGCCACAGAAGGTAGTTGAGGCCAGTTCATTGGCTATATTTAAGAGGGAGTTAGATGTGGCCCTTGTGGCTAAAGGGATCAGGGGGTATGGAGAGAAGGCAGGTACGGGATACTGAGTTGGATGATCAACCATGATCATATTGAATGGCAGTGCAGGCTCAAAGGGCCGAATGGCCTACTCCTGCACCTATTTTCTGCTGTGACATTTATACAAAACCTAAATTATCCTTGCATGTTAATGCAAAGTCTATACACAGTAAAACTAATCTGTCGTGTGCAGCCAGTGTACATCACATTTTGCTGTAAAAGCCAGAGCTATGCCGTGGTTTATTTGGTTCACTTAAATAGGAAATGACATTTCATTAGGCAAAACAGAAAACTAATACACCATGACATGTGCAGCTTGTAGAAGCGATTTAAACTCACTTCAAAAGTGCTTTCACCGGCAAAATGACACTCAGCAAACTGATAGAAATTTGCCAATTCAAAATGGACTAAATGCAAATATTTCCTACTAATTATACACCACAACCCAAGAAGAATACGTGGGCTTACTCTTGTTGAAAGCAAGTGTTACAACTATCACAGGAAGTGCGCCTACTTCACATGAGACAACCTGAAACCGTAACCAACACCTGATGATTCATTTTATTCGTACTGAAAGTTCGAGACCATTTGAGACCAAAATGGTAACGTCTTTGCAGATGCCCTAAATGTAGAGACCAAAAATAACAAAAGGGAAGACATTTATATTCAGAATGCATCTCAAATTAAGCTACATTCTTAACTTAAGCAGAAGACAATTGTTAAATCTTGACAAGACACAAAATGCTGGAGTAACTCAGCAGGTCAGACAGCATCTCTGGTGCCTATCAATCTTGATATTATCTCCGACTAGTTGCACTGTCCTCCTGATTAAAGTTTACTGATTCAAGTCAAGTTAAGTTTATTTGTATCCCTCTTCGTCACCTTCCCCAGAGCTAACAACGATGCATTCTACATTCTCCTTGATCTTCGTTCCCTTTGATCAGTTTTTACACCTTGCCCTTCCAAATCTCCATGTCTCCCTCTCCCCTTACTCTTGCCTGAAGAAGGGTCTCGACCAGTAACGTCACCCATTCCTTCTCTCCAGAGATGCTGCCAGTCTCGCTGAGTTACTCCAGCATTTTGAGTCTACCTCAAGGCTGCAGAATCTCCTCAGCAACTTGTGTTTTAAGACAATGCTCCAACTCATTTTGAAGCTCAAATCAATTCAGGTTTTTACTTTGCACTTCAAGCAAATGTCCCACAGTTGGCACTAGAATGCCAAACATGTCCAAGTCCTCCCAAAACAGTTTCAGTTGCACTGGGCTCAGATGACGATTTATACAGACGTTATAATTTTGTCTGGTCAAAGATTTTGTCCTTTAGATGGGAGGGCGTGTCCAGCAAACATGCTGCTCACATATTTCCAGCTGCACTTGCACAATCCAGATGTGCCTCAATATCGTCAACGTACTAATCTGACATGGTCTGAATAAAAGGCAGTACATAGTCCAGAATCATCTCCTCAGCCTCCTGAGGATCCCCTGATAACAACAATCCATAAATCTAACCTAGATACAAAATGCTGGAGTCACTCAGCGGGACAGGCAGCACCTCTGGAGAAAAATGGGTGACGTTTCTGATCGAGACCCTTCCTCAATCTCGATCCAAAACGTCACCTATTCCTTCTCTCCAGAGAAGCTGCCTGACC
The DNA here is from genome assembly GCF_053455715.1 of Rhinoraja longicauda. Classification (NCBI taxonomy): domain Eukaryota; kingdom Metazoa; phylum Chordata; class Chondrichthyes; order Rajiformes; family Arhynchobatidae; genus Rhinoraja; species Rhinoraja longicauda. Next base: position 15,827,686 of record NC_135990.1, read on the forward strand.
TGCTGAATTACTCCAGTATTTTGTGTCTATCTTCGGTTTAAACCAGCATCTGCAATTCCTTCCTACACAATCCATAAATCTAACCTTATCGCAGTGGCACCAGTTTAGTTTAGAGATACAACGCGGAAACAGGCCCTTCGGCCCACCGGGGCTGCGCCAAACAGTAATCCCCACACGTTAACACTATCCTACACACACTACTGACAATTTTTACATTTACCAAGCCAATTAACCTACAAACCTGTACGTTTTTGGAGTGTGGGAGGAAACTGAAGATCTTGGACAAAGCCCACACAGGTCACGGGGAGAACGTACAAACTCCGTACAGACAGCACCCGTGGTCGGGATGGAACCCGGGTCTCCGGCGCAGCAAGCGCTGTAAGGCAGCAACTCTACCGCTGCGCCACCGTGCAGTTGACACAAAGAACAACGGCCCACTGTCAGTCAGTAGACAATAGGTGCAGGAGTAGGCCATTTGGCCCTTCGAGCCAGCACCGCCATTCAATGTGATCATGGCTGATCATTCTCAATCAGTACCCCGTTCCTGCCCTGTCCCCATACCCCCTGACTCTGCTATCCTAAGAGCTCTATCTAGCTCTCTCTTGAATGCATTCAGAGAATTGGCCTCCACTGCCTTCTGAGGCAGAGAACTCCATAGATTCACAACTGTCTGACTGAAAAAGTTTTTCCTCATCTCCGTTCTAAATGGCCTACCCCTAATTCTTAAACTGTGGCCCCTGGTTCTGGACTCGACCAACATTGGGAACATGTTTCTTGCCTCTAACATGTCCAACCCCTTAATAAACTTATACGATAAGATCCCCTCTCATCCTTCTAAATTCCAGTATATACACCTAGTCGCTCCAGTCTTTCAACATATGACAGTCCCGCCATTCCGGGAATTAACCTAGTAAACCTACGCTGCACATCCTCAATAGTCAGACTACCAGAGTCAATTCCTTGAAAAGGAACCATCCTGCTCTTCATGCACAACTTTGAAGCTTGAAAGCACGCACCACCAAACTCAGGAACAGCTTTTTCCCTTCTGTTATCAGGTTTCTGAACAGTCCTACCATAAGCTAGGATACTGTCTGATTCATCTCTATCCCATTGCAGACATTGGACTTTGTCTATCGAACTGATACCCTACAATGCTGAGAACTACATTTTGCACTTTGTATCTTACCTTTGCTCTGCCTATTGTACTTGAGTTTGACTTGATTGCACTCATGTATTTATGTAAAGTATTATCTGATCTGACTGGATAGCATGCAAAACAAAGATTTTCAATGTATCTCGGTCGGTACATTTGACAATTATAAACCTAAGCCTAATTTGTGTACTTAGAATCCAGGTTGCCAACTTTAACCGTAGCTTGTGTAGGAAGGAACTGCAGATGCTGGTTTAATGTAGAAACATAGAAAATAGGTGCAGGAGGAGGCCATTTGGCCCTTCGAACCAGCACCTCCATTCTTTGTGATCATGGCTGATTATCCACAATCAGTAACCTGTGCCTGCCTTCTAACAGAGGATAAACACAAAAAGCTGGAGTAACTCAGCGCATCTCTGGAGAGAAGGAATGGGTGACGTTTCGGGAAGGGTCTCGACCCAAAACATCACCCATTCCTTCTTTCCAGAGATGCTGCCTGTCCCGCTGAGTTACTCCAGCTTTTTGTTTTTAACCATGACTTGTAGCTGCCAACATCAATACAGAAACAAAGAACTGCAAATGGGATTGCTGCGCCTAATTCAACATGCAAGGGCAGGACCACAGTCCAAGGGTAGCTCAAGGAAGGGAAGATACATCACTGCGTATCTTTGGACCTTTCAGTGGCTTAACAGCCACAGATCCATGGGTGGTGAATGTGGGACAGTACAGAACAGGATCATTGTAGATAGCAGGCCAGTGGCTGGAAGTGATAACGGCAGTCCTTACAGAGGTGCCTTGACAACGGCATGCCCTTGGGTGGGGACACGCATGCAAAACAGCTGGCTGCAGGGAAGTCTCCTGACAGCAGATCAGTTGCCAGGACGAGGTTACTAACAATAAATAACACACCCCAGGATAGGGAAGCGGCAGAGAACTGACAACAGCCAGGCCCCTCGGTGATGGGAGGAATGCAAGGGGAGAAGGGGTAAGGCCCCAGAGTAACGGTAGGGGGGGGGGGAAGGGGAAGCAAAGGGGGGGCGGGAGCAAAGGGGGGGGGGAGCAAAGGGTGGGGGAGGGAGCAAAGGGTGGGGGGGGAGCAAAGGGTGGGGGGGAGCAGAGGGTGGGGAGGGAGCAAAGAGGGGGAAAGCAAAGGGGGGGAGGGAAAAGGGGGGAGGAACAAAGGGTGGGGAAAGCCGCAGGATAGTGGGAGTATGAGGTGGGAAAGCCCCCCCGGGACAGTTGAAGCAGAGAGTGGAGGGAAGCCCCGGGATAGAGGGAGCAAAGGGTGGGGAAAGCACCGAGATCATCGTCGGGTTCGGGGATACTTGTCCCTGGGGTGAAGGCTCCGGGTGGGTGGGGATAGCAGTAACTGGAGGCGGGGGGGGGGGGGGGGGTAATGGTGGGGGGAATGATGGTGGGGGGGGGGGAATGATGGTGGGGGGGGGATGATATGGGGGGGATGATGGTGGGGGGGGATGATGGTGGGGGGGATGATGATTGGGGGGATGATGATTGGGGGGGATGATGGTGGGGGGGGGGGATGATGGTGGGGTGGGGATGATGGTGGGGTGGGGATGATGGTGGGGGGGATGATGATTGGGGGGGATGATGATTGGGGGGATGATGGTGGGGGGATGATAGTGGGGGGGATGATGGGGGGGAATGATGGGGGGGATGATGGTGGGGGGGATGATGGTGGGGGGATGATGATTGGGGGATGATGGTGGGGTGGGGATGATGGAGGGGGATAATGGGTGTGGGATGATGGGGGAGGGATGATGGGGGGAATGGTGATGGGGGGATGATGATGGGGGGGATGATGATGGGGGGGATGATGATGGGGAGGATGATGATGGGGAGGGGGTGGGATTGATGGGGGGGGGATGATGGGGGGAATTATGATGGGGGGGATGATGGTGGGGTGGGGATGATGGAGGGGGATAATGGGTGTGGGATGATGGGGGAGGGATGATGGGGGGAATGATGATGGGGGGATGATGATGGGGGGGATGATGATGGGGAGGGGGTGGGATTGATGGGGGGGGGATGATGGGGGGAATTATGATGGGGGGGATGATGATGGGGGGTGGGATTGATGGGGGGAATGATGATGGGGGGGATTATGATGGGGGGGGGGGGGGGGAAGGCCCCGGGGGTGGCGGGATGGGGATGGGGGTGAAGGCCCGGTGGGGTAACGACGCCACTCCCTCCCTCCCTCACTCACTCCCTCACTCACCTATAGTGGAGATGAAGGTGGTGTTGAAGGCGTCCTCGGAGAAGCGGAAGAGGAGGCAGGTTTTGCCGACGCCGCTGTCGCCGATCAGCAGCAGCTTAAAGAGATAATCGTACGTCTTCGCCATGTCGGGCTGAGCGGGCGGCGGCGGAGGGCGGAGTGACAGCAGACGTCGGGCGGGGACGGGCGGAGTGACGGCAGACGTCGGGCGGTGTCGGGCGCAGTGACGACATACGTCTTGCGGGGACGGGCGCAGTGACGGCAGACGTCGGGCGGCGATGGGCGCAGTGACGACAGACGTCGGGCGCAATGACGACTGATATCGGGAGGCGGCGGGCGCAATGACGGCCGCGTGCGGCCCTCCTGCGTCATCCGCAGCCCGACGTCATGCGCGCCCGACGAACAGCCTGCTGGGGATTGTAGTCTCCATGTGGAGGCCCAATTCATTGTTAGAAACAGAAACATAGGAAATAGGTGCAGGAGTAGGCCATTAAATATGATTATCCAAAATCAGTTCTTTACCTCTCCACATCATCTCTCGTTTCCCTTTTCACTAACTGGTCTGAAGAAGGGTCTCGACCCGAAACGTCACCCATTCCTTCTCTCCAGAGATTCTGCCTGTCCCGCTGAGTTACTCCAGCATTTTGTGTCTATCTTCGGTTTAAACCAGCACCTGCAGTTCCTTCCTACACAGGTTATCTAGAAGATAGACATAAAATGCTGTAGTAACTCAGCTTCTCTGGATATAAGGAATGGGTGATGTTTCGGGTCGAGACCCTTCTTCAGACTGAGAGTCAGGAGAAAGGGGAACAAGAGATATAGATGATGATATAGAGAGCTATAGAACAAACGAATGAAGTATATGCAAAAAAGTAACGATAATAAAATAAATTGCATTGTTAGCTGTTTGCTAGGTGAAAACGAGTTACAGACAATGAGATTCATCAAAACGGTAGTTTATCCATGTGCAGGAAGGAACTGCAGATGCTAGTTTATACCGAAGATAGATACAAAATGTTGGAGTAATTCAGTGGGACAGGCAACATCTCCGGATAGAAGGAATGGTTGACATTTTCGGGTCAAGACCCTTCTTCAGACTGAGCGTCAGGGTAGAGGGAGGCACAGAGATAAGGAAGGGTATGGTGTGGAAATGAGACATCAAAGGGGATGCAGTTCAAAGAAAATGTGGAATAGATCATTGTTGGCTAGAAGAAGGTTCTTGGTTCTTGGTCCTCCAAAATATTCCAAATGGAATTTAAACTGGAGGTGACCACGAAGCATCCAGAGATAAAATGTAATCAGGAGGACAGTTAGAATGGTTGGAGAACTGGGAAGGGGGAGGGATGGAGAGAGAGGGAAAGCAAGGGTTACTTGAAGTTAGAGAAGTCAATATTCACATCCTGTGGTGTAAACTGCCCAAGTTTATCTATGGATGGTGTAAGGTGGCTGGTCTTGTTCCCATTAGCTGCTATAATCCTATCGGCCTGGGGCATACAGCCATTAACTATAGCATTTGGTTATAAAATGAGCAGGAATCAGGTGCATTTATGCCCTCAGGCCTTTGCTTAGTTAACAAGGTAAGGCCTAAAGTCCAATTACTTCATATGTTAGATAGGGGTGCCAACTATCTCACTCCCAAATACGGGACAAGGTGATCTTACAGAACTATTACAATGCAACTACAATGGGCGACACGGTGGCGCAGCGGTACAGTTGCTGCCTTTAAGCGCCGGAGACTCGTGTTCGATCCTGACTACGGGCGCCGTCTGTACGGAGTTTGTACGTTCTCCCCGTGACCTGCATGGGTTTTCTCCGAGATCTTCGGTTTCCTCCCACACTCCAAAGACGTACAGGTATGTAGGTTAATTGGCTGGGCAAATGTAAAAATTGTCCCTAGTGGGTGTAGGATAGTGTTAGTGTGCGGGGATCGCTGGGCGGCGCGGACCCGGTGGGCCGAAGGGCCTGTTTCTGGGCTGTATCTCTAAATCTAAACTATTCACCTATACACCAAAAAATTAAGGAGGATATAGCTAGATGGAACCTAATTCCTTTTTTAAGTCTCAGCTCGAGAATTGAACTTATTAAAACGAACATATTGCCAAGACTGTTATATTTATTTCAGACCCTACCAATAGAGATTAACCAAAAACCATTTAAAGAATGGGATAAAATATTGTCAAGATATATATGGCAAAGTAAAAGGCCTAGGATTTGTCTCAAAACCTTACAGTTAACAAAGGAAAAGGGGGATGGGGTTTACCCTCTTTCAAAGACTATTATCAGGCAGCACAGTTAAGACCTATGATATGCTGGTGCAATCCATCACATGATGCTCAATGGAAAAATATTGAAGAGAGAACACTCCCCATCCATGTACAAGCGATTATAGCTGACAGCAACCTACAAGACTACATAAATGCTATTGGAACTCCTTGGGTAAAATTGACTCTTAAAATATGGAAAACAGTTATAACAGAGTATAAATTAGAGGAAGACATTACAATCCTTAAATGGTGCGCATATGACACAGATTTTGCTCCTAATAAATTAGATAGTAGGTTTAAAGAGTGGACAGTTAAAGGCATAACTTCTCTTTGTAACATAATGAAAGAAGGAACACTGCTAAGTTTTGAAATGCTTAAAGAAAAATTCATGTTAGAAAAACAAGACTTCTATCGATACTTACAGATGCGGAACTACGTTAATACAAATGTTAAAAACATAATGAAGTCGAGTATAGGTTTGACGGGATTATTTAGGAAAGCGTATAATTCAAATACTGGTAGTAAAATTATTTCATGTATCTGAATCACGCTCAACTGAATCACACTCAACCTTATATATTAAAATGAAATGAGAGAAGGAAGGAGGGATAATAATATCCGAGGAAGGTTGGACAGCGATATGGAGGTATCAATGGAAGAGTACCAGCTCACAAAATTGGAGGGAGTTTAGTTGGAAAAGTCTGATACGATATTTTATTACGCCTTCTCAGAAAGCCCATTATGGTGGAAACTCTCCAGTTTGCTGGAGAAAATGTGGAAATTTACCATAATCTCTGGGATTGCCCTGTTATTAAAGATTTTTGGAGAGAGTTACATGCTGTCTTACAAGACATTGTTAGATGTCATGTGCCCCTGGAGAGTAAGACTATGTTTTTTTGGACTCACACCTGAAGACTGGCGGAAAAAGGACAAATACTTACTGAATATATTGATGGTAGCTGGTAAGAAAGCTCTCACAAAGAAATGGTTATCACAGGAGAACCCAACTCTGAATGCATGGATGGACATCACAATGGATATTTATACAATGGAGAAAATAACAGCATATGTTAACTTTAAATTGGATTTATTTGTGATATGCTGGGAAAATTGGGTTAACTATGTAACGCCCCATAGGCCAGACTTTAATTTTACAAATTTTTGATTATATGGTAAAGAAAGGATCACTCCCTAAGTGTTTGTAGTTTTTATTGTGTTTCTATTTCTGTATTTGTTTTGTACAAATTACAGAACGAGGCAATTCAAGACAAACATAAGTGGATGATGTATACATATAGCATTATACCTGAAACCCGTTTTATGGAAATGTGTTTGCTGTGAAATGCCAATAAAAGAGTACATTATAAAAAAAGGTGGCTAGTCTTGTTCCCATTAGCTGCTATAATCCTATCGGCAATACACGTTGCCTGGGGCATACAGCCATTAACTATAGCATTAGACAATAGACAATAGGTGCAGGAGGAGGCCATTCGGCCCTTCGAGCCAGCACCGCCATTCAATGTGATCATGGCTGATCATTCTCAATCAGTACCCCGTTCCTGCCTTCTCCCCATACCCCCCTGACTCCGCTATCCTTAAGAGCTCTATCTAGCTCTCTCTTGAATGCATTCAGAGAATTGGCCTCTACTGCCTTCTGAGGCAGAGAATTCCACAGATTCACAACTCTCTGACTGAAAAAGTTTTTCCTCATCTCAGTTCTAAATGGCCTACCCCTTATTCTTAAACTGTGGCCCCTTGTTCTGGACTCCCCCAACATTGGGAACATGTTTCCTGCCTCTAACGTGTCCAAGCCCTTAATAATCTTATACGTTTCGATAAGATCTCCTCTCATCCTTCTAAATTCCAGTGTATACCAGCCTAGTCGCCCCAGTCTTTCAACACATGAAAGTCCCGCCATTCCGGGAATTAACCTAGTAAACCTACGCTACACGCCCTCAATAGCAAGAATATCCTTCCTCAAATTTGGAGACCAAAACTGCACACAGTATTCCAGGTGCGGTATCACTAGGGCCCTGTACAACTGCAGAAGGACCTCTTTGCTCCTATACTCAACTCCTCTTGTTATGAAGGCCAACATTCCATTGGCTTTCTTCACTGCCTGCTGTACCTGCATGCTTCCTTTCAGTGACTGATGCACCAGGACACCCAGATCTCTTTGTACGTCCCCTGTTCCTAACTTGACACCATTCAGATAATAATCTGCCTTCCTATTCTTACCACCAAAGTGGATAACCTCACACTTATCCACATTAAACTGCATCTGCCATGCATCCGCCCACTCACACAACCTGTCCAAGTCACCCTGCAACCTCATAGCATCTTCCTCACAGTTCACACTACCACCCAGCTTTGTATCATCTGCAAATTTGCTAATGGTACTTTTAATCCCTTCATCCAAGGCATTAATGTATATTGTAAATAGCTGCGGTCCCAGCACCGAGCCTTGCGGTACCCCACTAGTCACTGCCTGCCATTCTGAAAGGGACCCATTTATCCCCACACTTTGCTTTCTGTCTGTCAACCAATTTTCTATCCATGTCAGTACCCTACCTCCAATACCATGTGCTCTAATTTTGCCCACTAATCTCCTATGTGGAACCTTGTCAAAGGCTTTCTGAAAGTCAAGGTACACCACATCCACTGGCTCTCCCCTGTCAATTTTCCTGGTTACATCCTCAAAGAATTCCAGAAGATTAGTCAAGCATGATTTCCCCTTCGTAAATCTATGCTGACTCGGAACAATCCTGCTCCTACTATCCAAATGCTCCGCAATTTCGTCTTTTATAATTGACTCCAGCATCTTCCCCACCACTGATGTCAGACTAACTGGTCTATAATTTCCCGTTTTCTCTCTCCCTCCTTTCTTAAAAAGTGGGACAACATTAGCTACCCTCCAATCCACGGGAACTGATCCTGAATCTATAGAACATTGGAAAATGATCACCAATGCGTCCACAATTTCTAGCGCCACCTCCTTAAGTACTCTGGGATGCAGACCATCAGGCCCTGGGGATTTATCAGCCTTCAGTCCCATCAGTCTACCCAACACCATTTCCTGCCTAATGTGGATTTCCTTCAGTTCCTCCGTCACCCTAGGATCTCTGCCCACTAGAACATCTGGGAGATTGCTTGTATCTTCCTTAGTGAAGACAGATCCAAAGTACCGGTTCAACTCGTCTGCCATTTCCTTGTTTCCCATAATAAATTCCCCCGCTTCTGTCTTCAAGGGACCCACATTTGCCTTGACTATTTTTTTCCTCTTCACATACCTAAAAAAGCTTTTACTATCCTCCTTTATATTATTGGCTAGTTTACCCTCGGTACCTCATCTTTTCTCCCCGTATTGCCTTATTAGTTATCTTCTGTTGCTCTTTAAAAGAGTCCCAATCCTCTGGCTTCCCACTCTTCTTTGCTTTGTTGTACTTCTGCTCTTTTATTTTTATGCTGTCCTTGACTTCCCTTGTCAGCCACGGGTGTCTCTTACTCCCCTTGGAATCTTTCCTCCTCTTTGGGATAAATTTGGTTATAAAATGAGCAGGAATCAGGTGCATTTATGCCCTCCGGCCTTTGCTTAGTTAATGAGGTAAGGCCTAAAGTCCAATTACTTAATATGTTAGATAGGGGTGCCAACTATCTCACTCCCAAATATGGGACTAGGTGACATCACCGCCCCACGCCCCACATGACCTCACCCAGCCAGCGGCCACGTGCTCCCACTCCACCATTGGCGGCCAGCCGGGCTGGGAGGCGGGTTGCTATGCAACCTCCATTAGGCGGTGCCTGAGCCTCTGGACCTAGACTGTCCCCGGGGCAAAAAGGAACAAAGTTTTTTCCAACCTTTCTGTTCCTGATAAAAAAAATAGAATTTGAGACTCGCATTGTGTATAACTTCATGAAATTATACAATTACAGATTGGTTACAGCATGGAGGTCATTGACAGAGAAACATAGACAATAGGTGCAGGAGTAGGCCACTCGGCCCTTCGAGCCAGCACCGCCATTCAATATGATCATGGCTGATCATCCAAAATCAGTGCCCCGTTCCTGCTTTTTCCCCATATCCCTTGATTCCGTTAGCCCTAACAGCTAAATTTAACTCTCGCTTGAAAACTGTTTGTTCTGAATGTCTGCATTGGATCTTGTCAGAACAGTTCCATTAGTCCCACTACCTTTTTTTTCCGTAGAGTTGGAATTCCGTTTATTTTTTGTATGCATATCACAGCCTGGTTACTTTTTAAATACTCTATTGCAATCCGGTTTCATAACATTTCATTGTCTGATAGTGTTGCCTTTATTTCAAACTTCTGCTCAGTATTCTTTCTACGCTTTGAGGACTTGGACTACTTGTATTCTGCAGGCTGGTAGATTCTTTACAGAGCTGACTATCTTTAATACTTCACTGCCTTTTTTTTCCAAATCAAAAATGTTTATTCAAATATTAAAATAATATATACAATACAATAAAATCAAAACAGAACCCACCTCCATAATACAAGACAAATAATAAACTATTATACAACTATCTTACACTCCTTGTCAAGGATACATTCCATCATCCAGTGGTCCCAGAAACCCCCCAGGGTGCCCGTGGACAGCGCATGGTCCCTCTCCAACACCAGCCGGGCACGGATGGACGTAACCCCGGAAAAGGGGCAGGCAGCCGGCTCGGGCAGAGCCCTCTTCCGCCTGGCGCCGTGACTCACGGATGGCCGGCTTGGCCAGGCCCAGGAGCAACTCAACCAGGACATCTTCAGCCCCCCCACCCTCTCCCCTACGCACAGGGTGTCCAAAGATGAGGATGGTGGGTGGGAAGTGCAGCCAGAAGGCAAGGAGCAGCCCCTTTAGATATTGGAACAGGGGCTGCAACCTCACACACTCCATGTACACGTGGTACACAGACTCACACACTCCATGTACACGTGGTACACAGACTCACACACTCCATGTACACGTGGTACACAGACTCACACACTACATGTACACGTGGTACACAGACTCACACACTACATGTACACGTGGTACACAGACTCACACACTCCATGTACACGTGGTACACAGACTCACACACTACATGTACACGTGGTACACAGACTCACACATTCCATGTACACGTGGTACACAGACTCACACACTCCATGTACACGTGGTACACAGACTCACACACTCCATGTACACGTGGTACACAGACTCACACACTCCATGTACACGTGGTACACAGACTCACACACTACATGTACACGTGGTAGACTCACACACTCCACATACACGTGGTACACAGACTCACACACTCCATGTACACGTGGTACACAGACTCACACACTACATGTACACGTGGTAGACTCACACACTCCACATACACGTGGTACACAGACACACACTCCATGTACACGTGGTACACAGACTCACACACTCCATGTACACGTGGTACACAGACTCACACACTCCATGTACACGTGGTATACAGACTCACACACTCCATCTACACGTGGTACACAGACTCTTCCAGCCCCCATATAAGTGTCAGGCGGCTGGCGAGTCTGTGAACCGCGAGAGGAACAGATTGTATTCTTCATTGCCTTTGGGGGTTTTGTTAAACAGCTGTACATAATGCTTTGTTTATATGTTCCAGCCTGCTGGACCTTTACACTCTGCTGTCTGCCGTCTCTCATGCAGTTCTGCCTGCTGAATATTTTATGGGGCAGTGGCTACAGTTATTTTAATGCTCCGCTACCTGCTGTTTTATTTAGACTTGCTCTTTCCTTGATTTGTTGCCTGCTTTTTTTATACTCTGCCACCTCCTGGATTTTATGGCACAGTACTGTCTGCAAACTTCTGGAATGCACTGACAGCAATTGTAATCATAGTCATAGAGTCACAGAGTGATACAGTGTGGAAACAGGCCTTTCGGCCCAACTAGCCCACAATGTCCCAGCTACACTAGTCCCACCTGCCTGCGCTTGGTCCATAACCCTCCAAACCTGTCCTATCCATGTACCTGTCCAACTGTTTTTTAAACGATGGGATAGTCCCAGCCTCAACTACCTCCTCTGGCAGCTTAAGGTATCACAAAATGCTGGAGTAACTCAGCGGGTCAGGCAGCATCTCAGGAGAGAGGGAATGGGTGACGTTTCGGGTCGAGACCCTTCTTCAGACTGACGTCAGGGGGGCGGGACAAAGGAAGGATATAGGTGGAGGCAGGAAGATAGAGGGAGAACTGGGAAGGGGGAGGGGAAGAGAGGGATAGAGGAACTATCTAAAGTTGGAGAAGTCGATGTTCATACCGCTGGGCTGCAAGCTGCCCAAGCGAAATATGAGGTGCTGTTCCTCCAATTTGCGGTGGGCCTCACTATGACACTGGAGGAGACCCATGACAGAAAGGTCAGACTGGGAGTGGGAGGGAGAGTTAAAGTGCTCAGCCACCGGGAGATCAGATTGGTTAAGGCGGACTGAGCGAAGGTGTTGAACGAAACGATCGCCGAGCCTGTGCTTGGTTTCGCCGATGTAAAGAAGTTGACATCTAGAGCAGCGGATACAATAGATGAGGTTGGAGGAGGTGCAGGTGAACCTCTGCCTCACCTGGAAAGACTGTTTGGGTCCTTGGATGGAGTTGAGGGGGGAGGTAAAGGGACAAGTGTTGCATCTCGTGCGGTTGCAGGGGAAAGTGCCCGGGGTTGGGGTGGTTTGGGTAGGGAGGGACGAGTGGACCAGGGAGTTACGGAGGGAACGGTCTCTGCGGAACTCTCTGCGGTCCTCTGGCAGCTCGTTGCATACACCCACCACCCTCTGTGTGAAAAAGTTACCCCTCGGATTCCTGTTAAATCTTTTCCCCTTCACCTTGAACCTATGTCCTCTGGTTCTCGATTCCCCTACTCTGGGTAAAATACTCTGTGCATCTACCCGATCTATTCCTCTCATGATTTTGTGCACCTCTATAAGATCACCCCTCATCCTCCTACGCTCCATGGAATAGAGACCCAGCCTACTCAACCTCTCCCCATAGCTCACACCCTCTAGTCCTGGCAAAGGCAGGAAGGCAGAATCAGTGAAAGCAGAATCAATTGATTTGTATCATGCAAAAGGAATGGGACAGAATCTTCACTGCTCTTGTTTAGAGGTTTCATTGACCTGTTATTTTTAATACTGTATAGCTGGCATTTTACAGAACTCTCTGCTGGATTTGATGTTAATACGACGATAATGTGTCTTGTTTTTCCAGATGAGACAGAGGTTCACCTGCACCTCCTCCAACCTCATCTATTGTATCCGCTGCTCTAGATGTCAACCTCTCTACATCGGCGAGACCAAACGGAGGCTCGGCGATTATTTCGCTCAACACCTTCGCTCAGTCCGCCTTAACCAACCTGATCTCCCGGTGGCTGAGCACTTCAACTCCCCCTCCCACTCCCAGTCTGACCTTTCTGTCATGGGCCTCCTCCAGTGCCATAGTGAGGCCCACCGGAAATTGGAGGAACAGCACCTCATATTTTGCTTGGGCAGCTTGCAGCCCAGTGGTATGAACATCGACTTCTCCAACTTTAGATAGTTCCTCTGTCCCTCTCTTCCCCTCCCCCTTCCCAGTTCTCCCTCTATCTTCCTGTCTCCACCCTTATCCTTCCTTTGTCCCGTTCCCCTGACATCAGTCTGAAGAAGGGTCTCGACCCGAAACATCACCCATTCCTGCTCTCCTGAGATGCTGCCTGACCTGCTGAGTTACTCCAGCATTTTGTGAAATAAATATCTTGTTTTATAAATATCTTGTTGCCTGCTATCCTGTTATGCCTTTCTGTCTAAGGTAGACACAAAGTGCTGGAGTAACTCAGCGGGTCAGACAGCATCTCTAGAGAAAAGGAATAGGTGATGTTTCGGGTCGAGACCCTTATTCACCGAAACGTCACCTATTCCTTTTCTCCAGAGGTGCTGCCTGTCCCGCTGAGTTACTCCAGCCTTTATATGTCTATCTTCGGTTTAAACCAGCATCTGCAGTTCCTTCATACACATGCATTTCTGCCAGTTGGTTAATTTATACGACCCAGCCTGTTGTTCCCTTCTTATAAGCTTTAGCGTCTGGATTTGCCTGTCTGTTTGTTATATTTTACTGACTTGTCCTTAAGAAGGATCTGAAGAAGGACCTCGACCCGAAACATCACCTCCCTTTATCATTCACGGATGCTGCCTGACCCGCTGAGTTACTCCAGCACTTTGTGTTTTATTTATAAATCAGCAGCTGCAGTCACATGTGTCTGCTCTTCATGTTTTGCTCCCACCTTTTTTGTTAGTCTCTGTCGTATGATTTTGTGTGTGTGTGTGTGTGTGTGTGTGTGTGTGTGTGTGTGTGTGTGTGTGTGTGTGTGTGTGTGTGTGTGTGTGCGGTATATATATACATATATATATATGTTTTCAACACTAGATGGTTTCAAGAGAGATTTAGATATAGATCTTAGGGCTAACAGAATCAAGGGATATGGGGAGAAAGCAGGAAAGGGGTACTGGTTGTGGATGATCAGCCATGGTCATATTGAATGGCGGTGCTGGCTCAAAGGGCTGAATTTTCTCTGTTTCTGCGACTGGGCTTTTTTTTTCTCTGCTGTCTTATCATTATGTTTCATTCCTTTTTTATGTTCCTTTAATGTTTCTTTAATATTTTAGTGGTTGTTTTTTAAATTTTACTCTATTTCCTTATGGTCTGTCTCCTTGGTTGAATGATTTTTTTTTTTGAACCTCAAATTTTATTGTATCTTTATTACTCCTTCACTTTGGGTTCATGTCGAGCTGGTAGCTGTTTTATTTTTTAGAAACATAGAAACATAGAAAATAGGTGCAGGAGGAGGCCATTCGGCCCTTCGAGCCAGCACCGCCATTCATTGTGATCATGGCTGATCGTCCACAATCAGTAAACTGTGCCCAACCTCTCCCCATATCCCTTGATTCCACTAGCCCCTGGAGCTCTATCTAACTCTCTCTTAAATTCATCCAGTGATTTGGCCTCCACTGCCCTCTGTGGCAGAGAATTTCACAAATTCACAACTCTCTGGGTGAAAAAGTTCCTTCTCACCTTAGTTTTAAATGGCCTCCCCTTTATTCTAAGACTGTGGCCCCTGGTTCTGGACTCCCCCAACATTGGGAACATTTTTCCTGCATCTAGCTTGTCCAGTCTTATAATTGTATATGTTTCGATAAGATCCCCTCTCATCCTTCTAAACTCCAGTAAAGGAGCTCTAAACTGTAGTGAGCTGCCTGTGTATCCCCCCATAGAGCTGTTTGCTGTTCCTCTTCAGCTCAGGCACCACCCTGGCCACTCTCTCATTTCACTGCTACCAGCTCTTCAGCGGGTAGTCCATAGAGCTCAGAGGACCATCGGAACACAGCTACCAGCCTTGGAGGGCATCTACAACACACGATGCCTCAGAAAAGCCACCAGCATCCACAAAGACTCTTCACACCCCTGCGACAGTCTGTTCGAACTTCTACCATCGGGCAGACGATACAAGGCCTTCTACGCCCGCACCTCCAGACTCAGGAACAGCTTCATCCCCAGGGCCATAGCTGCTATGAACCGGTCCTGCTGAGCCGGATGGTCACATCGCACAGTGATCCGGCACAGATCTACTTGCACTTTATTCTGTTTTAAAACTGTTACAATTTGTTTCATTGGGTTGTTTAAATTAATACTGACTAGCTAATTAATTTATTGCATCGTATGGGAGGCGCATTCCCAATCTCGTTGTACCCCTGTACAATGACAATAAAGATATATTGTATTGTATTGTATTGGGAATAAGGACTCGAGGTCTGGAAACCGTCACCACATTTTGAAGAATAACTTCTTCCCCACAACCATCGGGCTCTTGAACACAAACCTCAACTAAGAAGCAACTGGGCCTGGATACAGTGGACGTGGAGAGGATGTTTCCACTTGTGGGAGAGTCTAGGACCAGAGGTCACAGCCTCAGAATTAAAGGACGTTCTTTTAGGAAGGAGATGAGGAATTTCTTGGTCAGAGGGTGGTGAATCTGTGGGATTCTTTGCCACAGATGGCTGTGGAGGCCAAGTCAATGGATATATTTAAGGCAGAGATAGACAGATAGATAATTGATTGGTACGGGTGTCAGAGGTTATGGGGAGAAGGCAGGAGAATGGGGTTGAGAGGGAGAGATAGATCAGCCATGATTGAATGGCGGAGTAGATGTGATGGGCCGAATGGCCTAATTCTGCTCCTATCACTTATGATGAACGTCTGTGAGGTGTCTTTGATTGCACCAATTTATAGCTTGTGCTGTGGCTATTAATTTATTGATTGTTTTTGTGTATTATACTGTACATTATTTATGAATATTAGGTTTACAGGCCTGTTATGCTGTTGCAAGTAATAATGTAATTGTTCTGTTTAGTTTAGTTTGGAGATACAGCGTGGAAACAGGCCCTTCAGAGTACCGAGTCCGCGCCGACCAGCGATCCCCACACACTAACGCTACCCAACACACACCGGGGACAATTTTACATTCATATCCAGCCAATTAACTGACAAACCTGCACGTCTTTGGAGTGTGGGAGGAAACCGAAGATCTCGGAGAAAACCCTCGCGGTCACGGGGAGAACGTACAAACCCGTGGTCAGGATGGAACCCGGGTCTCCAGCGCTGCAAGGCAGCTACTCTACCGCTGCGCAACCTGTTGTTGGCGCACATGACAATTAAACACCCTTGATTTGACTCTCGACTTAACTGGTTGTAAGTCCCCGATCTTTATCAACGGGGACAGTGTGGAGAGAGTGTCCAGCTTCAAGTTTCTGGGCACTCACATTTCGGAGGACCTAACATGGTCCAATAACACTGCTGCGCTGGTCAAGAAGGCACAACAACGACTGTTCTACCTGAGAACACTGAAGAAGTCTGGTCTACCCCAACAGCTGCTGACGACCTTCTACCGCTGCACCATAGAGAGCATCCTAACACATGGCATCCCCGTGTGGTATCTCAGCTGCACGGAGGCAGAGAGGAAAGCTCTTCAGTGGGTAGTCCATAGAGCTCAGAGGACCATCGGAACACAGCTACCAGCCTTGGAGGGCATCTACAACACACGATGCCTCAGAAAAGCCACCAGCATCCACAAAGACTCCTCACACCCCTGCAACAGTCTGTTCGAACTTCTACCATCGGGCAGACGATACAAGGCCTTCTACGCCCGCACCTCCAGACTCAGGAACAGCTTCATCCCCAGGGCCATAGCTGCTATGAACCGGTCCTGCTGAGCCGGATGGCCACATCGCACAGTGATCCGGCACAGATCTACTTGCACTTTATTCTGTTTTAAAACTGTTACAATTTGTTTCGTTGGGTTGTTGTTGTTTAAATTAATTAAATTATTGCATCATATGGGAGGCGCATTCCCAATCTCGTTGTACCCCTGTACAATGACAATAAAGATATATTGTATTGTATTGTATTATTTCGTACATTGCTGCCTGCTTTTTATGACACTCTGCGGTCTTGTGCATGCAGTGCAGGCCTGGTTTGTTAACACTTGGCTTCCTGCTGTTTTTTTTGTCATGTTCGGAGTGCTGCACTCTGCCGGGATGTCTTTCCTCCATTGTCTGGTCTTTCTTCATGAAGAGCTGTCCTTCCTGTTGCTTTGCATTTCTATCCTTGCATCCTGCTGGATCTTTATTGCTGTTTTGTTTTTAACAATGCTGCTTGTCAGTTGTTTTATCCTCCATTGCCTGCTTTTATTTATCCTGTGCAGAGTGTTGGTTCTATTGTACCACACTACTGTTTTTTTTTTCACATAGTACTGGCCTCTCGTTTGTTTGTTTGTTTGTTCCTGAACTACAAGCAAAACGGTACACGATAGCGCGACAATTTTAGGCCCCACCTTACTCACCGTCGTCCCTTTAATAGTGAAGCAAGTAGTTTTATTGAAATCGGTGTTATATTTTTTAAGTTATTCACATTTTAAAGTTTAAATCTATCTCCTAGGGAGGGTGGGAGGGAGGGAGGGGAGGGTGGACAAGGGGGGGTTGAGGGGGAAAGGGAAGTGGGAGGAGGAGGGTTGGGGAGGAGGAGGGTGCTGCACCAATACAGGAGAGGTTTGGGCCCAACAGGTCCACTTGGTCTAGTATCTTTTAATTTACCGGTAATGTTTTACTTGCAGCTGGCTGGTTTTCTTAACTTAATCTGCAGGTGTAGCGACCATAGAGAACCAATAAACTTCGTCTACAACTAACAAGTTTCGGACTCGCCATACAGGTTTTGTTTGGTAGTTGATCGCCTGAATAATCTCTGCTGAGGCATTGGCTGTTTTGTTTGTTTTTAGTTTATGTTACAGTTCCGCAGAGACCGTTCCCTCCATAACTCCCTGTTCCACTCGTCCCTCCCTACCCAAACCACCCCATCCCCGGGCACTTTCCCCTGCAACCGCACGAGATGCAACACCTGTCCCTTTACCTCCCCCCTTAACTCCATCCAAGGACCCAAACAGTCTTTCCAGGTGAGACAGAGTATTCGCCTGCACCTCCTCCAACCTCATCTATTGCATCCGCTGCTCTAGATGTCAACTTCTTTACATCGGCGAAACCAAGCGCAGGCTCGGCGATCGCTTTGCTCAACACCTGCGCTCGGTCCGCGTTAACCAAACTGATCTCCCGGTGGCCGATCACTTCAACTCCCCATCCCATTCCCAGTCTGACCCTCTCTTCCCCTCCCCCTTCCCAGATCTCCCTCTATCGTCCTGTCTCCACCTATATCCTTCCTTTGTCCCGCCCCCCTGACATCAGTCTGAAGAAGGGTCTCGACCCGAAACGTCACCCATTCCTTCTCTCCTGAGATGCTGCCTGACCTGCTGAGTTACTCCAGCATTTTGTGAATAAATACCTTCGATTTGTACCAGCATCTGCAGTTATTTTCTTACACTTACAGTACTGCCTGCTGGTTTCCTGTTCTCAACTTGAACTTGCAAGGTTCTGCCTTTCCACCCAGCTCTTATTTTCACTGGGGGTTCATTTCTGACTTTCTCTTCCTTCCCTTGATTTTTCTTTCTCTCTGTCGGAGGAGATTCTCCAAATTTGAGGAAGGACATTCTTCCTATTGAGGGCGTGCAGCGTAGGTTCACCAGGTTAATTCTCGGAATGGCGGGACTGTCGTATGTTGAAAGACTGGAGCGACCAGGCTGGAATTTAGAAGGATGAGAGGGGATCTTATTGAAACATATAAGATTATTAAGGGATTGGACACTTTAGAGGCAGGAAACATGTTCCCAATGTTGAGGGAGTCCAGAACCAGGGGCCACAGGTTAAGAATAAGGGGTAGGCCATTTAGAACGGAGACGAGGAAAATCTTTTTCACTCAGAGAGTGGTAAATCTGTGGAATTCTCTGCCTCAGAAGGCAGTGGAGGCCAATTCTCTGAATGCATTCAAGAGAGAGCTAGATAGAGCTCTTGATGATAGCGGAGTCAGGGGGTATGGGGAGAAGGCAGGAACGGGGTACTGATTGTGAATGATCAGCCATGATCACATTGAATGGTTCGAAGGGCCGAATGGCTTCCTCCTCTTTTGTGTTTTGTCTCCCCTTTCCACATCAGTGTTTCTGCAGTCTGAAGAAGGGTCTCGACCCGAAACGTCACCCGTTCCTTCTCTCTGGAGATGCGGCCTGACCCGCTGAGTTACTTCAGCATTTTGTGTCTACCTTCTGAGATGCCCTCTTTATTATCCCCACCCTGGGTGTTGGGGCTTGAGACTAGGTCTGTTCTGTTTCCCATGGAATCTCCCATTCCATTTCTCCTGACCTAGAGCAATGGTGGAGTTCCTCATATTCTCACCCACCTCTTGACCATTCATTCCCTGTCATTTCTGCTGTGTTCAACACAGCCGAGTCTTCCCCCTCCCCCCTTCCTCCCTCCACCCATCCCCCCTCCCATCTCCCCTCTCCCCCCCTCCTCCCCTCTCCCCCATTCCTCCCTCCACCCATCCCCCCTCCCATCTCCCACCCTCCTCTCCCCTTCCCCCCTCCCTCCCCCCTCCCCCCTTCCTCCCCTCCTCCCCCCTCCTCTCCCCCTCCCCCTTCCTCCCTCCATCCCCCTTTCCCCCATTCCCCCCTTCCTCCCTCTACCCATCCTCCCTCTGCTCTCCCCCCTCTTCTCCCCCTCCCCTCGCCCTTCCTCCCCCCTCCCCTCCCCCTTCCTCCCCCCTCCTCCCCTCCTCCCCTTCCTCCATCCCCCTCTCCCCCCTCCCCCTCCACCCATCCCCCCTCCGCTCTCCCCCCCCCCCCCGCTCCCCCCTCCTCTCCCCCTCACCCTTCCTCCCCGCTCCCCCCCTCCTCCCACTCTTCCCCCTCTCCCTCCACCCCGACGCTGTAGGCCTGGATGCTGTAGGCCCGGACACTGTAGACCCCGACGCTGTAGGCCCGGATGCTGTAGGCCCGGAAACTGTAGACCCCGACGCTGTAGGTCCCAACAGTTTAGGTCCCTACACACACTATGTTTCCGACATTTTAGCTCCGGACAGTCTAGGTCCGGAGCCCAGGGCGCCGCCTAACGGAGGTTGCATAGCAACCCGCCTCCCAGCCCGGGCAACCGCCATTGGTGGAGCGGGAGCACGTGGTTGCTGGCTTGGCGAGGTCAGGTGGGGCGCGGGGCAGTGACGTCACCTTGTCCCGTGTTTGGGAGTGGGATTGTTGGCACCCCTAGTCTGAACATCCAGTGAGAACGGCCACACTGCCACACTGCATATATGCTTAGGTCAGGAACGGACTTTTCAGATACTTGCAAACTACAAGATGGCGCCAAACTGTGGTAAGTCTCTGTGGCTGTTCCAGAGAAGGGTCCACATTACTCATGCATTGTCTTTGTTCACTGTATCTCTGTGCATGTCATAGAGTCATGGAGTGATACAGTGTGGAAACAGGGCCTTTGGCCCAACTTGCCCACACCGACCAACATGTCACAGCTACACTAGTCCCACCTGCCCGCATTTGGTCCATTTCCCTCCAAACCTGTCCTATCCATGTATCTTAAATATTGGGATAGTCCCAGCCTCAACTACCTCCTCTGGCACCTCGTTCCATACACCCACCAACATTTGTGTGAAAAAGTTACCCCTCAAATTCCTAATAAATCTTTTCACCTTCACCTTGAACCTATGTCCTCTGGTCCTCGATTCACCTACTCTGGGCAAGAGACTCTATGCATCTACCCGATCTATTCCTCTCATGATCTTATACACCTCTATAAGATCACCCCTCATCCTCCTGCACTCCAAGGAATAGAGTCCCAGCCTACTCAACCTCTCCCAATGGCTCAGATCCTCTAATCCTGGCAACATCCTCGTAAATCTTCTCTGTACCCTCTCCAGCTTGACAACATGTTTCATATAACATGGTGCCCAGAACTGAACACAATACTCTAAATGCGGCCTCGCCAACGTCTTATAGAACTAGGGTTGCCAACTGTCCCGTATTAGCCGGGACATCCCGTACTTTGGGCTAAATTGGTTTGTCCCGTATTAGACCCGGGGGACGCTGTAAGCCCAGACAGTGTAGGTTAACGGTGTGTGTTTGGGGAGCGGGGTCGAGTGTGTTCGCCGAATGGAGGTTGTGTAGCAACCCACCTCCCGGCCCGGGCAGCCGCCATTGGTGGAGCAGGAGCACGTGGCCGCTGCCTGGGTGAGGTCACGTCAGGCACGGGCGGTGACGTTACCTTTTGTCCCTAATTTGGGAGTGAGGAAGTTGGCAACTCTATATACAACTCCAACATGACCTCCCAACTTCTGTACTCAATATGACTGATGAAGGCCAATGTGCCAAAAGCCTTTTTGACCACCTGATCTACCTGCGACTTCACCTTCAAGGAACCATGCACCTGCGCTCCTAGATCCCTCTGCTCTACAACACTCCCCAGAGGCCTACAATGTGACAATAAATAAGCTGCATTAAAAGCCCTGGAACTGGCAGCTTGCTCAGATGGTGGAGGGAGCACCCTTGGAGCATCAGGCTGGTGGTAGAGTCATTGCTAATTAGTTTAGTTTAATTTAGTTTATTGTCACGTGTACCGAGGTACAGTGAAAAGCTTTTGCTGCGTGCTAACCAGTCAGCGGAAAGACAATACATGATTACAATCGAGCCATTCACAGTGTACAGTTACATGATAAAATGAATAATGTGAATAATGTTTAGTGCAATATAAAGCCAGTAAAGTCCGATTAAAGATAGTCCAAAGGTCTCCAATGAGGTAGATAGTAGATAGACACAAAAAGCTGGAGTAACCCAGCAGGTCAGACTGTCTGAAGAAGGGTCTCGACCCGAAACGTCACCCATTCCTTCTCTCCAGATATGCTGCCTGCCCCGCTGAGTTACTCCAGCTTTTTGTGTCTATCTTTGGTTTAAACCAGCATCTGCAGTTCCTCCCTACACAGGTAGATAGTATTTCACCACTGCTCTCCAGTTGTGGTAAGGAGCAGTCCTGAACTCCTATCCTAAGGCCCTCTTCGGTGATGGCAGACCATGGGTGATGCATCCTGGGTGTTGGCCGCTTGCTCCAAGCCTGGGCTAGAGCAGCGTTGATGTGTGGTGGGATGCAAGGCTGGACGATGTCATATGAAGGACAGGCTGTTGCCCGTGAAGCATGTCCCCCCCTCTCCACATCGCTGATCCATCCAAAGGAACAGCAGAGCCGTTACAGTTTGGCCACCAGCGCCATCGCGGGAGCTGCCAGAACGAGGTTGTGGACAACGACCAACTGCCTTTGGGACTCCGACTCCGGATTTTTCTTGAGGTTTACTCCTCGAGCCTTTTCCATGACTGGATATGGCCACAAGGCAGTGGAGGTTTTAGATCAGAGTTTTCCCTCTCCTGGATGGACTGCCTTCCCCTGGCTGACGAGCCTCATCTGCCCGAGACTCGTGGGGGTGGGAGCGTCTGCCTTCCCGTCTGTAGCACCCGCCCACTGCAGCCTTCATCCATCCGCCTTCCCAGCCGTTGTGACGCCATCCTCCGCCTGTTCCACCGTTGAGGTCTTGGTTGGATCGCTCGTTGTCGGGGACCACCCCCTCGACCTTACCGCCATGGGTGACCCTACCAGGAGTGTAGCTCCAGACGGCATCGCTCTCAGGGTCTCAGGACCACACAAGCTTCTCCACTGCGACAAGGTGACAACCCACGGAGAAGTCCTGAACTACGATGTCGTCTTATCGAAACGAGATCTTATCGAAACGTATAAGATTATTAAGGGATTGGACACGTTAGAGGCAGGAAACATGTTCCCAATGTTGGGGGAGTCCAGAACCAGGGGCCACAGTTTAAGAATAAGGGGTAGGCCATTTAGAACGGAGATGAGGAAAAACCTTTTCAGTCAGAGAGTTGTGAATCTGTGGAATTCTCTGCCTCAGAAGGCAGTGGAGGCCAATTCTGAATGCATTCAAGAGAGAGCTAGATAGAGCTCTTAAGGATAACGGAGTCAGGGGGTACGGGGAGAAGGCAGAAACAGGGTACTGATTGAGAATGATCAGCCATGATCACATTGAATGGCAGTGCTGGCTCGAAGAGCCGAATGGCCTCCTCCTGCACCTATTGTCTATTGACTCCATTGAAGATGGCTTTGATTTGGAACATGGGAATGGGAGGAAACCATTCAACCCGTCCAACCTGTGACGAACATCAGCGGAGGCCATTTGGCCCATCGAAGTTGTTCCACCATTGACCAAGATCCTGGCCCATCAGGACCTCATCGCCATTCACCCATCCTCTATCCACCACTCTCTCGACCCAAAACCCAACTCCGATCCCCCCGCCTCGGTCCTGGGTCATCCCAACTAC
Source organism: Rhinoraja longicauda (assembly GCF_053455715.1). Lineage (NCBI taxonomy): Eukaryota > Metazoa > Chordata > Chondrichthyes > Rajiformes > Arhynchobatidae > Rhinoraja > Rhinoraja longicauda. The sequence goes on from NC_135990.1 coordinate 15,851,152, forward strand.
CTTGTCTGGAAAGAGGTGCACATTCCCACAACCTGCAGCGGGGAAATATTTGATCCAATTTCACCCTTGAGATGCTGAGTTATAATTGAAAGATTATGATTATACTTCCCATCACAGCAGCCATCTCAATTGCGTGGAAGATGGATTGCCCCTGTGCAGGAGAGTTAAATCTTTACTGCGTACTTACTGACGCCCATGTGGGTCGCACACAAGATTCATCACCGTCTCTGTGCAAATGTGAACGTACACATCGTGATAATCACAGCATCAATTCCTGTGAGAGCTGCCATTAGGGATTCTAGTTATATCATTGTCTGCTGCCTGCAATCAAACTGCTGCAGGATACACTGTGGAGGGGAGGGAGTGCGAACATGTTTCTCCGACTCTCAGCAGTGGAAGAGGTGGAGATACAAAAGCTGTGAAAGCAAAGAGGGGGGGGTGGCGCAGCGGTAGAGTTGCTGCCTCACAGCGCCGGAGACCCGGGTTCCATCCCGACTACGGGCGCTACCTGTACGGAGTTTGTACGTTCTCCCCGTGACCGAGAGAGTGCTCCGGTTTCCTCCCACACTCCAAGGACTTTCACGTTTGTAGGTTAATTGGCTTCTGTAAATTGTTCCTCACGTGTAGGATAGAACTGGTTTACGGGGAGATCGCTGGTCAGGGTGGACCCAGTGGGCCGAAGGGCCTGTTTCCATGCTGTATCTCTGAAGACTAAAAGACTAACTTCACTGGGTGTTCCGGAAATAATTCACGACATCTCCAGTTGTGAGAGAAATGAAACTGGGGAAAAATCAATGAAGTAAAGGGAACTTTGGCAGACGTTGATTCAGCTGAGGTGACATAGTGTAGGGAAAAATCGAAGGTAGACATGAAATGCTGGAGTAACTCAGCAGGTCAGGCTGCATCTCTGAAGAGAAGGAATGGGTGACGTTTTGGGTCGAGACCCTTCTTCAGACTGATGTCAGGGGAGGGGGCAGGACAAAGATAGGATGTAGTGGGAGACGGGAAGACTAGTGGGAGAACTGGGAGGGGGGAGGGGATGGAGAAGGAAAGCAGGGACTACCTAAAGTTAGAGAAGTCAATGTTCATACCGCTGGGGTGTAAACTACCCAAGCGAAATACGAGTGCTGTTCCTCCAATTTGTGTTGGACCTCACTCTGACATTGGAGGAGGCCCAGGACATTAGAATATGTGTTCAGTTCTGGGCACCATATTATAAGAAATTTATTGTCAAGCTTGAAAGGGTTCAGAAAAGATTTACGAGGATGTTGCCAGGACTAAAGGGTTTGAGCTAAAGGGAGAGGTTGAGTAGGCTGGGTCTCTATTCCATGGAGCATAGGAGGATGATGGGTGATCTTATAGAGGTGCACAAAATCATGAGAGGAACAGATCTGGCAGATGCACAGAGTCTCGCCCCTCCCCTGACATCAGTCTGAAGAAGTGTCTCGACCCGAAACGCCACCGATTCCTTCTCTCCAGAGATGTTGCCTGTCTCGCTGAGTTACTCCAGCATTTTGTGTCCCACTGACATAGAACATAGACTAATGCAGCACACGAACTGGGATTTGAGTATAGGAGCAAATAAGTCCTTCTGCCGTTGTATAGGGCCCTGGTGAGACCACATCTGGAGTATTGTGTACAGTTTTGGTCTCCTAATTTGAGGAAGGACGTCCTTGCTATTGAGGCAGTGCAGCGTAGGTTCACGAGGTTAATCCCTGGGATGGAGGGACTGTCATATGAGGAAAGATTGGAAAGACTAGGGTTGTATTCACTGGAGTTTAGAAGGATGAGAGGGGAGCTTATAGAGACGAATAAAATTATTAAAGTACTACACAAGCTAGAAGCTGGAAAATTGTTCCCAATGTTGGGCGAGTCCAGAACCAGGGGACACAGTCAATGAATAAAGGGGAGAACATTTAAAATTGAGGTGAGAAGAAACTTTTTCACCCATTTGAGGAATTCTCTGCCACAGAGGGCAGTGGAAGCAAATCACTGGATGGATTTAAAAGAGAGTTAGATAGAGCTCTAGTGGCTAGTGGAATCGAGGGATATGGGGAGAAGGCAGGCACAGGTTGTAGATGGTCAGCCATGATCACAATGAATGGATAGGTATATGGATAGGAGGGGATTGGAGGGTTATGGTCTGAGTGCAGGTAGATGAGACTAGGTCAGGGAGAATGGTCGGCGTGGACTGGTAGGGCCGGACAGGCCTGTTTCCATGCTGTAGTTGTTATATGTTATATATGTTATATGTTAATGGCAGTGCTGGCTCGAAGGGCCAAATGCCTCCTCCTGCACCTATTTTCTATGTTCCTGTGAACAGGCTCTTGGGTCCACAGTGTTTGTGTCGAACATGATGCCAAGTTAACCTGATCCTATATTCTTGTGCAAGGTCCATATCCCTCTATTCCCTGCATTTCCATGTGCCTGTGTAAAAGTATCCTAAAAACCACGACATCATGTACCATCACTCCATCATCTCCCAGGGCAATAGGTTCCATGCCCACATTGCTCACTGTGTATAAAAAAAAACAACTTGCCCCCACATCACATTCCAACTTTCCCTCTCGTCACAAATCTATGCCCTCCATTGTTGGACTTTTCCACACTGGGGAAAACGTTTAGTTGAGTTTGTCACGGGTACTGAGGTGTCGTGAAAAGATTTTAGACAATAGACAATAGGTGCAGGAGGAAGCCATTCAGCCCTTCGAGCCAGCACCACCATTCAATGTGATCATGGCTGATCATTCTCAATCAGTACCCCGTTCCTGCCTTCTCCCCATACCCCCTGACTCCGCTATCCTTAAGAGCTCTATCTAGCTCTCTCTTGAATGCATTCAGAGAATTGGCCTCCACTGCCTTCTGAGGCAGAGAATTCCACAGATTCACAACTCTCTGACTGAAAAAGTTTTCCTTATCTCCGTTCTAAATGGCCTACCCCTTATTCTTAAACTGTGGCCCCTGGTTCTGGACTCCCCCAACATTGGGAACATGTTTCCTGCCTCTAACGTGTCCAACCCCTTAATAATCTTATACGTTTCGATAAGATCCCCTCTCATCCTTCTAAATTCCAGTGTATACAAGCCTAGTTGCTCCAGTCTTTTGTTGCATGCTAACCTGTCAGTGGAAAGACAATACATGATTACAATCGGCCTATCCACAGAGTACAGATACATGATAAAGGAGATCAAGTGGCACGGTGGCGCAGCGGTAGAGTTGCTGCCTTACAGCAAATGCAGCGCCAGAGGCCCGGGTTCAATCCTGACTACGGGTGCTATCTGTACGGAGTCTGTACGTTCTCCCTGTGACTTGCGTGGGTTTTCTCCGAGATCTTTGGTTTCCTCCCACACTCCAAAGACGAACAAGTTTGTAGGTTAATCGACTTGGTATAAATGTAAATTGTCCCTAGCGTTGATTCATGATATCGGGGATCGCTGGTTGGCGCAGACCCGGTGGGCCGAAGACCCTGTGTCCGCGCTGTATCTCTAAACTAAACTAAACCTTTAGTGCGAGGTAAAGTCCAATCAAAGATAGTACTCCAATGAGGTAGATAGTAGTTCAGCTCTCTGGTTGTGGTAGATTGGTTCAGTTGCCTGATAACAGCTGGGAAGAAAAGGTTCAGACTGTCTTCGCTATCTATAATTCTCATAATTTTATATCCATCTATCACGTCTCCACTCAACCTCTGACGTTTGAGAGAAAACAAAACCAAGTCTATCTAACCTTTCCTTGTAGCTGGAACCCTCTAATCCAGGCAGCAGACTTGATGAGTCTGCTGCCTGGCAGCAAGGCACATTCTTTGTATGTGTACATACTCGGCCAGCCAATCAATCAATCAATCAATCAATCAATCAATCAATCAATCAATCAATCAATCAATCAATCAATCAATCAATCAATCAATCAATCAATCAACCAATCAATCAATCAATCAATCAATCAATCAATCAATCAATCAATCAATCAAATCAATCAAATCAAATCAATCAAATCAATCAATCAATCAATCAATCAATCAATCAATCACTCAATCAATCAATCAATCAATCAATCAATCAATCAATCAATCAATCAATCAATCAATCAACTAATTCATTAATCAGTCAACCAGTCAATTAACTAATTAATCAATTGATTAATTAATTCATTAATAGATTGATGACTTAATTAATTAATTAATTGATTAATTAATTGATTCTTGATGGATGTAGTGGTTAAACTGGGTTTGGCCAATGACAACAAAGACACTATTGCAAATCCTTCTGCGATTTACACTTGCAGAAACAAACAGCCAGTGCCCTAAAGGGCAGACAGCATCTCTGGAGAGAAGGAATGGGTGACGTTTCAGGCCGAGACCCATCTTCAGACAATTCGCTCAGTCTGCAGATGGGTCTCTTCCCGAAACGTCACCCATTCCTTCTCTCCAGAGATGCTGTTGCCTGCCCCACTGAGTTACTCCAGTACTTTGTGTCTATCTACGGCGTAAACCAGTATCTGTAGTTCCTTCGTACACATTACCACATAGGGGTTGACTTTATTCAAGTTCAGTTTATGGAATGATCATAAGATCATTAGGGAGAGGAGCAGAATTAAGCCATTTGGCCCATCAAGTCTACTGAGCCATTCAATCATGGCTGATCTATCTCTCCCTCCTAACCCCATTCTCCTGCCTTCTCCCCGTAACCTCTGACACCCACACAAACCACAAATCTATCTACAGTAAATATATCTCTGCCTTAAATATATCCACTGACTTGGCCTCCACAGCCGTCTGTGGCAAAGAATTCCACAGATTCACCACCCTCTGACTAAAGAAATTCCTCCTCATCTCGTTCCTAAAAGAACATCCTTTAATTCTGAGGCTGTGACCTCTAGTCCTAGACTCTCCCACTAGTAGAAACATCCTCTCCACATCCACTCTATCCAGGCCTTTCACTCTTCTGTATCTTTCAATGAGGTCCCCCCTCATTCTTCTAAACATTCGTCTAAACGATGGGAATATTAAATTATTATTGGGGTACCTCAAGCTGTACCTCACAAGCAACTTCACTTGTGCTGGGAAATAATAATTCATGTGCTCAGAATACTAATAATATGTACAATGGAGAGTCTTGTATTAAACATGTCACTAACAGAGGGCCAGTGATAAATATTGAGTGACTACTCCAGTTGAAATCTCTATTTAAAACGCCACATTCTGTCATTTCTTATGAATCAACCTTGTAATTATTTTGGAGCAGGGAGACTGTAAGGATTTAACTCACGATGTCCTTTCCAATGTTTGCCCACAGCTAAAGTGCAGTGTAGCAGTACCAGTGATTAATCCTCTGCCTTCAGCATTGAGCAGCAGCTCCTTTTCATTGCGAAAGCAATCAGTGAGATGGAAAGTTTGCTGCTGCTGCCAAACGGTTAAAGCAGCGGTTTTGGGCAAAGAGTCGACGGGGCTCGTGTGGGACCCACTCATCTCCGAATGGATTCCCACTCCCTGCTCCTCCCCTCAGCAATGCCAAACGGGAAGCTCTCAGTCAATCCAACAGTCAGGAGTGTGCAGGAAGGAACTGCAGATGCTGCTTTACACCGACGATAGCCACAAAGTGCTGGAGTAACTCAGCGGGTCAGGCAGCATCTCTGGAGAAAAGGAATAGGTGATGCTTCGGGTCGAGACCCTTCTTCAGGCTGAGAGTCAGGGCAAAGGGAGACGAGAGATTGCGGAGATGTAGACCAAATGCGGGCAGATGGGACATGTTGGCCGGTGCGAGCAAGTTGGGCCGAAGTTTCCATGCAGTATCACTCAATGACAATGACTCTATGGTACCGAAAGATATAGAATAAATGAATGACATGCAAAAAGTAACGATAATCAAGTAAAGGTGGTGCCTACAATGGTCCATTATTGGGTGTGGGTTCATTGTCATGTAAGCTTGTATTCACTGGAATTTAGAAGGATGAGAGGGGGTCTTATAGAGACATATAAAATTATAAAGGGACTGGACAAGCTAGATGCAGGAAAAATGTTCCCAATGTTGGGGGAGTCCAGAACCAGGAGCCACAGTCTGAGAATAAAGCAGAGGCCATTTAAAACTGAGGTGAGAAGGAACATTTTCACCCAGAGAGTTGTGAATTGGTGGAATTCTCTGCCACAGAGGGCAAATCACTGGATGGATTTAAGAGAGAGTTAGATAGACCTCTGGTGGCTGGTGGAATCAAGGGATCTGGGGAGAAGTTGGGCACAGGTTACTGATTGTGGATGATCAGCCATGATCACAATGAATGGCGGTGCTGGCTCGAAGGGCCGAATGGCCTCCCCCTGCACCTATTTTCTATGTTTCTACGTTTCTATAAGCAGCAGGACTGGAACAATGACATTTCTACCTGCTGCAGCCTTGCAAGCACCTTAATGCAATAACAACACAAATAAATACATAATAATTATTAGCAATACTACGTATCCAGACCATAGACTGAAGTGTGTACAGCAACCAAATAGAGTCTATTGTAAATCATGGCTGAGGCAGGACTGTGGAGTGAGAACACTGTGGCTTAATATTAAAATTAATATTAAAATTAATATTAGAATTAATCCCAATGTTGGGGGAGTCCAGAACCAGGGGCCACAGTTTAAGAATAAGGGGTAGGCCATTTAGAACGGAGATGAGGAAAAACTTTTTCAATCAAAGAGTTGTGAATCTGTGGAATTCTCTGCCTCAGAAGGCAGTGGAGGCCAATTCTCTGGATGTTTTCAAGAGAGAGCTCGATAGAGCTCTTAAGGATGGCGGAGTCAGGGGGTATGGGGAGAAGGCAGGAACGGGCTACTGACTGTGGATGATCAGCCATGATCACATTGAATGGCGGTGCTGGCTCGAAGGGCCGAATGGCCTACTCCTGCACCTATTGTCTATTGTCTCTTGTCTATTTCTGCTGACTGGTTAGCAGCAACAAAAGCTTTTCACTGTTCATCGGTACACATGACAATAAACTGAACTGAAATTAAACTCTAACTGGAAATAGATTGCTCGGTCTTTGGAACTACCTTCTTAACAACACCCTATCTCAATACAGCCTCCACAATAGGGTCCCAGAATATATCAAGGATTCATGAATGTTGTTTGACAAATCTTTGACAAATGTTGCAGAAATTAATGTGGAGATCTCAGATGTTAATGGTAGGAAAATAACTGCAGATGCTGGTTAAAAATCGAAGGTAGACACAAAATGCTGGAGTAACTCAGCGGGTCGGGCAGCACCTCTGGAGAGAAGGAAAGGGTGACGTTTCGGGTCGAGACCCTTCTTCAGACTGATGTCAGGGGAGGGTGGGGGGGGGGGGGGGGAGAGAGAAGGAATGGGTGACATTTTGGGTTGAGACCCTTCTTCAGACTGATGTCGGGGGGGGCAGGACAAAGATAGAAGGATGTAGTCGGAGACAGGAAGACTAGTGGAAGAACTGGGAAGGGGGAGGGGATAGAGAGGAGAAGCAGGGACTATCTGAAGTTAGAGAAGTCAATGTTCATACCACTGGGGTGTGAACTATCCAAGCACCTCTGGATGCTTTCAAGAGAAAGTTAGATAGAGCTCTTAATGATAGCGGAGTCAAGGGGTGTGAGGAGGGGGCAGGAACGGGGTACTGATTGTGGATGATCAGCCATGATCACATTGAATGGTGGTGCTGGCTCGAAGGGCCGAATGGCCTCCTCCTGCACCTATTGCCTATGTCAACATTGGTGTAATGGGCAGATTGGTGGCGGCTTGAAATTAATGCAGAGAAATGTCAAATGTCTCATTGTAGAATTCCCCAATCTTTAAAAAAATTGTTAAAAAGTTTTAAAACTAAAGATTTAAAAAAATGTACCCACCTCCTCCTCTGTTCCTTTCTGAGTGTGAGAATGTAGAAGATTCACCATTATCTGTAAACATCAGCCATTGTAACGAGACTCTCCCACTGGTGGAAACATCTCCCTGTGAAGCCCTTTAATAGAAACATAGAAAATAGGTGCAGGAGGAGGTCATTCGGCCCTTCGAGCCAGCACCGCCATTCATTGTGATCATGGCTGATCATCCACAATCAGTAACCTGTGCCTGCCTTCTCCCCATATCCCTTGATTCCACTAGCCCCTAGAGCTCTATCTAACTCTCTCTTAAATTCATGCAGTGATTTGGCCTCCACTGTGGCAGAGAATTCCACCAATTCACAACTCTCTGAGTGAAAAAGTTCCTTCTCACCTCAGTTTTAAATGGCCTCCCCTTTATTCTAAGACTGTGTGCCCCCTGGTTCTGGACTCGCCCAACATTGGGAACATTTTTCTTGCATCTAGCTTGTCCAGTCCTTTTATAATTTTATATGTCTTCATAAGATCCCCTCTCATCCTTCTAAACTTTTCAATCTTTCCTCATATGACAGTCCCGCCACCCCAGGGATCAATCTCGTGAACCTACACTGCACTGCCTCAATTACAAGGATGTCCTTCCTCAAATTAGGAGTCCTTCCTCAAATTAAGATCTTGTATCATTCAATGAGATCACCCTCATTCTTCCAAACTCCAAAGTAAACAGGTTCAACTTCTTTCGAACAGCTCACTGATCCCAGGATTAGCCGAGTGAATCTCTGTTACTTTGCCTCCAGTGTTAAGGGTCCCAGTTACGCGATTTTTAAGGCGACTGCCGGCGACTGTCAAAGTCGTAGCAGATCGCCAAAATTTTCTTTGACCCTACGACAATGACCACGACAATGACCACGACAATGACCACGACAATGACCACGACAATGACCACGACAATGCCGAGTCAGGTCGATACAAGTGACTTTTTTTGTGAAACTAGCACCTGGCTGAGAGATTACACCGTCTTCGGAAACATCGCAAAATCCCCACGCTCACCTGACCCTCAAACTGTCACCTCCAATCTACCCGTCAAATGTCTTGAAGGTAAATAAATTGGTTAAACAAAACTATCTTCTGCTATCTTCAAATGCCTTTTCTTAATTTAATATTACATGCTTCTAAATGCATCTGCGACAACCTAGCAAACCTGGGGACAGCGTGCGACAGACAGCGCCCGCAATAAGCTACGATACCTGGCCACAAGCCAGCTAGCGCACAGACATTTCTAGCAGGTAGATTGTACCGCGACGCGCCGAGATCCGCTACGATTCATTGAAGACTCCTCACGATCACGCCCGCGACACCCCAGCAAACGTTCAGCGACAGCCTAGTCACCGGCAGTCGCCTTAAAGTCGCCTAAGTGGAACAGGCCCCTTAGTTGCTCCATTAACCCATTTGGATTCATCTGAACAGAGGTATTCCCTTCCCCAACTTCGTTGCTAACTGAAAAATTATGTTTCTCTCTTTCCCAGTTCTGACATGGGTCTGTACCTGAAATGTCAACTATTTCTCTCTTCACAGATGCTGGCTGACCTGCTGAGCATTTTCTGTTTATTTCAGATTTCCAGCATCTGCGTTTTTTTAAAAAGGACACTCCTGTCACAGTTTGTCCTTCATTCACTAAATGCTGCAGAGAGGGATGATGGATGTGGAACAGAAGGGGTTTGGTCACGTGGGGCCCACCACAGTGTGCGTGGTGGTGGGGGCTGGAGGTCTTGATTCCAAGGTCACATGTGTGTCCACTGATGGTCTCAGCAGGCAGACCTGTTTAGTTTAGTTTAGAGATACAGTGCGGAAACAGGCCCTTCGGCCCACCAGGTCCGCGCCGACCAGCGATCCCCGCACACTAACACTATCCTACACCCACTAGGGACAATTTTTACATTTACCAAGCCAATTAACCCACAAACCTGTACGTCTTTGGAGTGTGGGAGGATACCCAAAGATCTTGGAGAAAACCCACGCGGGTCACGGGGAGAACGTACAAACTCCATACAGGCGGCGCCCGTAGTCAGGATCAAACCCGGGTCTCCGGCGCTGCATTCGCTGTAAGGCAGCAACTCTACCGCTGCGCCACTGTGATCACTCTGGAATGTGTAAGGAACTGCAGACGTTTGGAGAGAAACAAAAAGCTGGAGTAACTCAGCGGGACAGGCAGCATCTCTGGAGAGAAGGAATAGGTGACGTTTTGGGTCGAGACCCTTCTTCAGACTGACTTGGTAAGCGGGACCATTCCTTCTCTAGAATGTCAGTAATGAGTGACTGAAAGCCTCCTGTGGAGTTATTATAAAAACATTCTGCGTATCAGGCAACTGAAGCATCCTGCCACTACCAGAGAGCAAGGCTGAACTACTAGCTACCACAATGGTGACCCTCGGACTATCCTTTGATGGCTTTACCTTGCACTAATCATGTATCTACACACTGTACATGGCTCGATTGTAATCATGTATTGTCTTTCCGCTGTCTGGATAGCCCGCAGCAAAAGCTTTTCACTAGACCTCGGTACACGTGACAGTAAACTAGACTGCACTGAAGAGTAGATGAGGTTAGCAGAGGTGCAAGTCGCTAGAATGCCAGCCAGTGAATGACTGGAAGCTTCCCGCAGGGTTACTATTAAAACATTCTGCCTAAACACATGACCATTCCCATTCCAGTCTTGCTGCATTCAAGAATCAAGACAGTCAAGGTTTTTACTGTCGCATGTCCCAGATAGAACAATGAAATTCTTACATCAGAATATGTAAACATAGCTCACTGTGAATAATATAATAAACGAGAGAGAAAAAAAAAGTTCAGTGTATGTTTCTAAACACATGTGTAAGAAAATAACTGCAGATGTTGGTACAAATCGAAGGTAATTATTCATAAAATGCTGGAGTAACTCAGCAGGTCAGGCAGCATCTCAGGAGAGAAGGAATGGGCGACGTTTCGGGTCGAGACCCTTCTTCGTGGTCACGGGTGGTCACGGTGGCGCAGCGGTAGAGTTGCTGCCTTACAGCGAATGCAGCGCCGGAGACCCAGGTTCGATCCCGACTACTGGCGCCGTCTGTACGGAGTTTGCATGTTCTCCCCGTGACCTGCGTGGGTTTTCTCCGAGATCTTCGGTTTCCTCCCACAATCCAAAGACGTGCAGGTTTGTGGGTTAATTGGGTTGGTAAATGTAAAAATGGTCCCAAGTGGGTGTTGGATGGTGTTTGTGTGCGGGGATCGCTGGTCGGAGCGGACCCGGTGGGCCGAAGGGCCTGTTTCCGCGCTGTATCTCTAAACTAAACTAAACACACATATATATATATATATATTTACACACACACACGCGCACACATACGTACACACAGAAACAAACAATAATAGTGCAATGATACCAATAATAGTCTATGTAGTTCGGAGCCTATTTGAGGTTGTGGTGTTGAACAGCCTGATGGCTGTGGGGCCAAAGCTGTTCCTGAACCTGGACATTACAGTTTCAGGATCCTGTCCCTTCAATCCCCCAGCCTGGAGAAATGCCTGAACTGCTGGAGTCAAGCTGTGCTGATCCGACAGGAGTATCTAAATCTGTTTATGCCCGGCTTATGTTCTTCCTTAATAGTTGAACATCCATAACCGGCCAAAGCACTCTGACCTTGACAAACTAACTAAGCAGGAACAAGCAATGATGTGGAGAAGCTTAGTGGCCGGCAGACAAATGATGATGAAATATCTCTGGGTGCTGAAACAATAGCTGTATGTCTTGTCTGACATATCGCATCACTTCCAGCCTGAGAACCACAGGCCATTTATTTTAAATCTGCATCCAACTATGTTTTATTGTCACAATAAAACAACTGCCACAGAGAGGGGGATTTTTATCGTGTCCAATCTTCAAGTTGTTACATTATCTTCACAGCTCAGAAATCAGGGTATTCAGATTCATCCTGATAATAACTGTCATTAAAATGATGAAATCAATCTGAAAGGACTGACAGCAGATTCTGGTCATGAAAATATACAGCTTGCGCTGATCCTGTTGATCACAGCTGTGAAGATGTATCGGGGCTGGGTCTGGCTCTGCCTGTCTGTAGCACCAGTACCTCAGAGACCGTCACTGTCAGACGGGCTTTACATGAAGACACCCACAATATGTTGAAAGTAAAACACACTGCAGATGCTGGTTTACACCGAAGATAGACACAAAGTGCTGGAGAAACTCAGCGGGACAGACAGCATCTCTGGAGAGAGGGAATGGGTGATGTTTCGGGTCGAGACCCTTCTTCAGACTGATATACATGTTGTGCATTAGTCTGAAGAAGGGTCTCGACCCGAAACGTCACCCATTCCATCTCTCCCAAGATGCTGCCTGACCTGCTGAGTTACTCCAGCATTTTGTGAATAAATACCTTCGATTTGTACCAGCGTCTGCAGTTATTTTCTTACACTACATGTTATGCATGATATGTATGCACAGAGTCTCTTGCCCAGAGTAGGTGAATCGAGGACCAGAGGACATAGGTTTACGGTGAAGGGGGAAAGATTTAATAGGAATCTGAAGGGGGTAACTTTTTCACACAAAGGGTGGTGGGTGAATGGAATGAGCTGCCAGTCAGCTGAGAGGAGAGAAATACCACCATTAAATAGCACCGAGCGGTGGCGCAGCGGTAGAGTTGCTGCCTTACAGCGAATGCAGCGCCGGAGACCCGGGTTCCATCCCGACTACAGGCGCTGTCTGTACGGAGTTTGTACGTTCTCCCCGTGACCTGCGTGGGTTTTCTCCGAGATCTTCGGTTTCCTCCCACATTCCAAAGACGTACAGGTATGCAGGTTAATTGGCTGGGTAAATGTAAAAATTGTCCCGAGTGGGTGCAGGATAGTGTTAGTGTGCGGGAATCGCTGGTCGGCACGGACCCGGTGGGCCGAAGGGCCTGTTTCCGCGCTGTATCTCTAAACTAAACTAAACTAAAACGCTGGGAAATGGGCCAATTGTCACAACAGGCTGAGTGAGAACAGACGCAAGATGTGACCATCCTAACTCTGGGGGAAAACACTGAGTTTCAATCATGTTGTGATAACGTGAACTTGCTGAATTTGAACCTACGGCGAGAAGGGACAATTTTCAAATGTAGCAGACTGGGAAAAACACTTCAAAAGGACAAAAGACAAGACTTCTGAAATAGCACTTGTGCACAAAAAGAAAAAGATACACGAACAGCAGAAACCAACAAAAGACAGTGTGGCACAGCTGGTAAAACTGCTGCCTCACAGCGCCAGAGATCCGGGTTCAATCCCAGCCTCGGGTGCTGGCTGGTAACTCAAATTTCACTGTACCTTAATTGGTACATGTGACAATAAATTGATCTTGAAATCTTGAAATCTTGTCCGTGTGGAGTTTGCACCTTCTCCCTGCGTGTGTTTCCTCTAGGGTTGCCAACTGTCCCGTGTTAGCCAGGACATCCCATATTTTGGGCTAAATTAGTTTGTCCCGTACGGTACCGCCTTTGTCCCGTATTAGTAGGGTTGCCAACTTCCTCACTCCCAAATAAGGGACAAAGGGTGACCGGCCCATCAAGTCTACTCCGCCATTCAATCATGGCTGATCTATCTCTCCCACTTAACCCCATTCTCATGTCTTCTCCCCATAACCTCTGACACCCGTACTAATCAAGAATCTATCTATCACTGCCTTAAAAATATCAACTGACCTGGCCTCCACAGCCTTCTGTGGCAAAGAATTTCACAGATACACTCACTAAATAAATTTCTCTTCATCTCCTTCCTAAAAGAATGTCTAATTCTGAGGCTGTGCCCTCTGGTCCTAGACTCTCCCACTAGTGGAAACATCCTCTCCACATCCACTCTATCCAAGCCTTTCACTATTCTTTAAGTTTCAGTCAGGTCCCCCCTCATTCTTCTAAACTCCAGCGAGTACAGGCCCAGTGCCGACAAACCCTCATCGTAGGTCAACTTACTCATTCCTGGGATCATTCTTGTAAACCTCTGGACCTTCTCCAGAGCCAGCACATCCTCAGATAGGGTTAGGGGTTGCCAACTATCTCACTCCCAAATAAGGGACACAGGGTGAAGACATCAGTCTGAAGAAGGGTCTCGACCCGAAACGTCACCCATTCCTTCTCTCCCGAGATGCTGCCTGACCTGCTGAGTTACTCCAGCATTTTGTGAATAAATACCTTCGATTTGTACCAGGATCTGCAGTTATTTTCTTATACTCTTATATTATTTCAATGGAGTTAGGTTAGGTAAGGGGGAGGTGCAGCGAGACCTGGGTGTCCTTGTACACCAGTCACTGAAAGTTGGCGTGCAGGTACATCAGGCAGTGAAGAAAGCTAATGGAATGTTGGCCTTCATAACAAGAGGATTTCAGTATAGGAGTAAAGAGGTTCTTCTGCAGTTGTACAGGGCCCTGGTAAGACCACATCTGGAGTATTGTGTACAGTTTTGGTCTCCTAATTTGAGGAAGGACATCCTTGTAATTGAGGCAGTCCAGCGTAGGTTCATGAGATTGATCCCTGGGATGGCGGGACTGTCATATGAGGAAAGATTGAAAAGACTAGACTTGTATTCACTGGAGTTTAGAAGGATGAGAGGGGTTCTTATTGAAACCTATAAAATTATAAAAGGAATGGACAAGCTAGATGCAGGAAAAATGTTCCCAATGTTGGGGGAGTTCAGAACCAGGGGCCACAGTCTTAGAATAAAGGGGAGGCCATTTAAAACTAAGGTGCGAAAAAACTTTTTCACCCAGAGAGTTGTGAATTTGTGGAATTCTCTGCCACAGAGGGCAGTGGAGGCCAAATCACTGGATGGATTTAAGAGAGAGTTAGATAGAGCTCTAGGGGCTAGTGGAATCAAGGGATATGGGGAGAAAGCAGGCACGGGTTATTGATTGGGGACGATCAGCCATGATCACAATGAATGGCGGTGCTGGCTCGAAGGGCCGAATGGCCTCCTCCTGCACCTATTTTCTATGTTTCTATGTTTCTAAAAACACACAAAAAAAAAGAAAAGCCACTCAAAACAACATATGGGAAGGAAAGTTCTGAGAGGAACTCGGAAAACCAGGCCAAGGGATACAAAAAGCCAGAAATTACCCCTATAATTAAGAACAATCTCTTAGGAAAATAGACACAAAGTGCTGGAGTAACTCAGCGGGACAGGCAGCATCTCTGGAGAGAAGGAATGGGTGACGTTTCGGGTCGAGACTCTTCTTCAGACTTAGTATACTTTGGATATTCAGACCAGATACTTAAAATATACAAAACAAATTTTAAATTGCACTCTTAAAGATATCCAAAGAGAATCTCAAAAAGATTCAAAATGATATTCAAAAATGCACTCTTCGAACAGAGGTGCTTAATAAGACAATGTCTTCCACAAAAATGCACCAACACAAAAAACTCTGAAAGGCAGACATTAAAAACCAGACATGATACAAGATTGGAACAAAAAAACAACCCGAAACAGATAAAAGACAAAGAAAAAAAGACAAAGAAAAACATATGTAGGAAAGAACTGCAGATGCTGGTTTAAATCGAAGGTAGACATAAAATGCTGGAGTAACTCAGCGGGTCAGGCAGCATCTCCGAAGCGAAGGAATGGGTGACGTTTCAGGTTGAGACCCTTCTTCAGACTGATGTCAGGGGACGGGGCGAATTGAGGACCAGAGGACAGAGGTTCAAGGTGAAGGGGAAAAGATTTAATAGGGATCTGAGGGGTAACTTTTTCACACAAAGGGTGGTGGGTGTATGGAACGAGCTGCCAGAGGAGGTAGTTGAGGCTGGGACTATCCCAACGTTTATGAGACAGTTAGATAGGTACATGGATAGGACAGGTTTGGAGGGATATGGACCAAGTGCAGGCAGGTGGGACATGTTGGCCGGTGTGGGCAAGTTGGGTGAAAGGGCCTGTTTCCACACTGTATCACTCTAAGATTCAAAGTTAATAATTGATAGGTCCAGAATTAGGCCATTCGGCTATTAGGTCTTACCCGCCATTCACTCAAGGCTGATCTATCTCTCCCTCCTAGCTCCATTCTCCTGCCATCTCTGACACCCTGGCACCTTTAATCATCAAGAATCTGTCAATCCCCGCCTTAGAAATATCCATTGACTTGGCCCCCACAGCAATGAACCTGGCATTGAATTCCACAGATGCACCACCCTCTGACTAAAGAAATTCCTCTTCATCTCCCTTACACAGGTATGCCTCTGGTCCTGGACTCTCCCACTAATGGAAACATCTTAGACAATAGACAATAGACAATAGGTGCAGGAGTAGGCCATTCGGCCCTTCGAGCCAGCACTGCCATTCAATGTGATCATGGCTGATCATTCTCAATCAGTACCCCGTTCCTGCTTTCTCCCCATACCCCCTGACTCTGCTATCCTTAAGAGCTCTATCTAGCTCTCTCTTGAATGTATGCAGAGAATTGGCCTCCACTGCCCTCTGAGGCAGAGAATTCCACAGATTCACAACTCTCTGACTAAAAATGTTTTTCCTCATCTCTGTTCTAAATGGCCTACCCCTTATTCTTAAACTGTGGCCCCTGGTTCTGGACTCCCCCAACATTGGGAACATGTTTCCTGCCTCTAACATGTCCAACCCCTTAATAATCTTATACGTTTCGATAAGATCCCCTCTCATCCTTCTAAATTCCAGTGTATACAAACCTAGTCGCTCCAGTCTTTCAACATATGACAGTCCCGCCATTCCGGGAATTAACCTAGTAAACCTACGCTGCACGCCCTCAATAGCAAGAATATCCTTCCTCAAATTTGGAGACCAAAACTGCACACAGTACTCCAGGTGCGGTCTCACTAGGGCCCTGTACAACTGCAGAGGGACCTCTTTGCTCCTATACTCAACTCCTCTTGTTATGAAGGCCAACATTCCATTGGCTTTCTTCACTGCCTGCTGTACCTGCATGCTTCCTTTCAGTGACTGATGCACTAAGACACCCAGATCACGTTGTACGTCCCCTTTTCCTAACTTGACACCATTCAAATAATAATCTGCCTTCCTATTCTTACCACCAAAGTGGATAACCTCACACTTATCTACATTAAACTGCATCTGCCATGCATCCGCCCACTCACACAACCTGTCCAAGTCACCCTGCAACCTCATAGCATCTTCCTCACAGTTCACACTGCCACCTAGCTTTGTATCATCGGCAAATTTGCTAATGGTACTTTTAATCCCTTCATCCAAGTCATTGATGTATATTGTAAATAGCTGCGGTCCCAACACCGAGCCTTGCGGTACCCCACTAGTCACTGCCTGCCATTCTGAAAGGGACCCATTTATTCCCACTCTTTGCTTTCTGTCTGTCAACCAGCTTTCTATCCATGTCAGTTCCCTACCTCCAATACCATGTGCTCTAATTTTGCCCACCAATCTCCTATGTGGGACCTTGTCGAAGGCTTTCTGAAAGTCGAGGTACACCACATCCACCGGCTCTCCCCTGTCAATTTTCCTAGTTACATCCTCAAAAAATTCCAGTAGATTAGTCAAGCACGATTTCCCCTTCGTAAATCCATGCTGACTCGGAACGATCCTGTTACTGCTATTCAAATGCTCTGCAATTTCGTCTTTTATAATTGACTCCAGCATCTTCCCCACCATTGATGTCAGACTAACTGGTCTATAATTTCCCGTTTTCTCTCTCCCTCCTTTCTTGAAAAGTGGGATAACATTAGCTACCCTCCAATCCACAGGAACCGACCCGGAATCTATAGAACATTGGAAAATTATCACTAATGTGTCCACAATTTCTAGATTCCACATTTCTTCTCCACATCCACTCTATCCAGGCATTTCACTTGTTTGATCTTTGTTTTAAACATTGAAAAAGGAAACTCCACATTTCAGGCATTCTGTGTAAAGAAAAAGAGAGTTAACGTGTCAGGCCAAATATCTGTCATCAGAGATTGCCTGGGTCATCTCTGTAAGGAGCTATACCATGTAAGGGTACTCTGTGAATACCTGCACTCTGGGGAAGGTTGTAATTAAGGCTTCCAACTGTCTCGTATTAGCCGGGACATCCCGTATATTGGTTTGTCCCGTACAGGATCGCCCTTGTCCCGTATTAGGCCCGGGAGGCGCTGTAGGCCTGGACACTGTCGGCCCAGGCACTGTAGGCCTGGACACTGTAGGCCCGGAAACTGTAGGCCCGGGGGCCGCTGTAGGCCCGGACACTCTAGGCCCGGAAACTGTAAGCCGGGGGCCGCTGTAGGCCCAGACAGTGTAGGCCCGGAGGCCTGCCGAGGTTGCGTAGCCATTCATGGAGCGGGACATGTGACCGCTGGCTGGGTGAGGTCACGTGGGGCGTCAGCGATAGAGTTGCTGCCCTACAGCGCCAGAGACAAGGGTTCGACCCTCACTACGGGTGCTGTCTGTACGGAGTTTGTACATTCTCCCCTTGTCTTGCGTGGGTTTTCCCCAGCAGATCCGGTTCCCTCCCACACTCCAAAGTTGTGCAGGTTTGTAGGTTAATTGGCTTGGATCAATTGTAAATTGTCCTTAGTGCGTGTGGGAGAGTGTTAGTGTGCGGGGATCGCTGGTCGGCGCAGATTCAGTGGGTCGAAGGGCCTGTTTCCTCGCTGTATCTCTAAAACTAAAAACCAAAGCTTGCTTTGTCCAGTCCACTGTACAGAGGGGAAGGAGATCGCCTGGGAATGGAGTGTGGCTGAGCTCCCAAACTCAGCAGTAGACAAAGCAACTGCAGAAGCTGGCTTAGAAAAAAACTCAGCGTGTCAGGCAGCATCTCTGGAGAACATGGGTAGGTGACATTTCAGGTCGGGACCCTTCATTCTGATGGTGATGCGGGGGAGAACACTGGATGATAATAGCAGTGTCTTAATAAGGGTGAGGAATGGTGCTGATCTGAAACGACCCCGATCCATGTCCTCCAGAGATGCCTGCTGGAATCACTGAATTACTCCAGGCGGCACGGTGGCGCAGCGGTAGAGTTGCTGCCTTACAGCGAATGCAGCGCCGGAGACTCAGGTTCGATCCTGACTACGGGCGCCGTCTGTATGGAGTTTGTACGTTCTCCCCGTTTCTCTAAGATCTTCGGTTTCCTCCCACACTCCAAAGACGTGCAGGTTTGTAGGTTAATTGACTGGGTAAAATGTAAAAATTGTCCCTAGTGTGTGTAGGATAGTGTTAATGTGCGGGGATCGCTGGGCCGAAGGGCCTGTTTCCACGCTGTATCTCTAAATCTAAATCTAAAAAAGCACTTTGTGTTTCACTGACGATTCCAGTGGGTCTGTGGTTTTGTGTGTCGGCAGTGAGCAGTGAGCTGTGGCACGAATCATCATCGGCAGTCTGGAGTGGTTCTGAGTGACTGTAACGTGCAGGAAAACAGGCGCATCTAGGCCATTCTTTGGAAAGTGAACCAAAAATGTCACGCACGTGACCAGACGTCATCACACAAAGTAACACATTAAAAAAATTATTGTAAGAGATTAATAGAAACATATAAAATAGGTGCAGGAGGAGGCCATTCGGCCCTTTGAGCCAGCACCGCCATTCATTGTGATCATGGCTGATGGAGGCATGGGAATGGAGGCAAGGGGATGGGGGAAAGAGAATAGTGGCAAGAGAATGGAGGCAAGGGGATTGCACCATTCAGTGCAATCACATTTTACCTTGGCACCACTATGGTGCACTAGCTTTTAGGATTGGGGGGGGGGGGGGGGGGGGGGCGGGGACCTCATTGAAACTTACTGAATAGTGAAAGGCTTGGATAGAGTGGAAGTGGAGAGGATGTTTCCACTAGTGGGAGAGTCTAGCACCAGAGGGCACAGCCTCAGAATAAAAGGACGTACTTTAAGAAAGGAGATGAGGAGGAATTTCTTTAGTCAGAGGGAGGTGAATCTGTGGGATTCATCGCCACAGACAACTGTGGAGACCAAATCAGTGGATATTTTAAAAGTGGAGATTGACAGATTCTTGATTAGTGCGGGGGTCAGGGGTTATGGGGAGAAGGCAGGAGAATGGGGTTGAGAGGGAAAGATAGATCGGCCATGACTGAATGACAGAGTAGACTTGATGGGCCGAATGGCCTTATTCTGCTTAACTTAGCTCCGTGTTCCTTTGCTCCCTTAATATTTAAAAACCTATCAATCTCTATCTTGAGTGCAGTTGTCCACTGCCTCTCAGGTGGAGATTTCATGGAACCGTTCTCCGAGCCTTGCCGTGAAGGATTGGCTCCTTCTTCTGATACGACCAGGGTGGTCACCTGAGCTGCAAACTCAGGGAGGGACAAATCTGGCGCTGCCTCCCGCCACCACAGCTGGCAGATCGCTCGTGGGACGTGGACGTGAGTTTTGATCGCAGAAACATTGTTGGAGATCGCAAGGTGTGAGGAAAGGGCATCACGGTGGTGCAGTGGTAGAGTTGCTGCCTCACAGCGCCACAGACCGCACCTGGAGTACTGTGTGCAGTTTTGATCTCCAAATTTGAGGAACGACATTCTTGCTATTGAGGGTGTGCAGCATAGGTTCACTAGGTTAATTCCCGGAATGACAGGACTGTCGTACGTTGAAAGACTGGATCGACTGGGCTTGTATTCACAGGAATTTAGAAGGATGAGAGGGGATCTTATAGAAACATATAAAATTATTAAGGGATTGGACACGCTAGAGGCAGGAAACATGTTCTCAATGTTGGGGGAGTCCAGAACCAGGGACCACAGTTTAAGAATAAGGGGTAGGCCATTTAGAACGGAGATGAGGAAAAACTTTTTCACTCAGAGAGTTGTGAATGTGTGGAATTCTCTGCCTCAGAAGGCAGTGGAGGCCAATTCTCTGGATGCTTTCAAGAGTTAGATAGAGGTCTTAAAGATAGCGGAATCAAGGGATATGGGGAGAAGGCAGGAACAGGGTACTGATTCAGTCATGACCATAGTGAACGGCTGTGCTGGCTCGAAGGGCCGAATGGCCTACTCCGGCACCTGTTGTCTGGTGTTTATTGATCCTGACTCTGTGTGCTAGCTGTACAGTGATTGTACGTTCTCCCTGTGACTGCGTGGGTTTTTTCCGGGTGCTTCGGTTTCCTCCCAGACTCCAAAGACGTGCAGGTTTGCAGGTTAATTGGCTTCGGTAAAATTGTACATTGCCCATTGTGTGTCGGATAGTGGTCGTGTGGTCAACCATAGTGGTCATATGGTGATCGCTGGTCAACAAGACAATAGATCTTTCATGTTGGGAGTGCAGGAACTAGGGTCACAGTGGGTGTGGGGAGTGTGCAAACTAGGGCGCTGTGTGTCTGGTGGTATGGAAAGGTGATCACCATCTCCACAGCCAACAATGGACCATTGTGGGCTCTTTGGTCATCGGTGCCGACACTGAACTGTTCTGTACCTTCCATACCTCTAGTTTCCCTCTCCCCTGACACTTAGTCTGAAGAAGGGTCTCGACCCAAAACATCACCTATTCCCTTTTCTCCACAGATAATGCCGGACCCACTGAGTTACTCCAGCATTTTGTGGGCGGTCACAGTGGCGCAGCGGTAGAGTTGCTGCCTTACAGCGAATGCAGCGCCAGAGACCTGGGTTCCATCCCGACTACGAGCGCCGTCTGTACGGAGTTTGTACGTTCTCCCTGTGACCTGCGTGGGTTTTCTCCGAGATCTTCGGTTTCCTCCCACACTCCAAAGACGCGCAGGTATGCAGGTAGTTCAGGCTCTGAACTACATAGTTTCATAATACTACATGTTATTATTGCACTATTATTATTTGTTTGTATTTTATGTGTTTGTGTGTGTGTTTATATACTGTGTGTTTATATACTGTATATATGTGTATGTATATGTGTATAAATGCACACATTGAACTTTTTTTCTTGTTTATTATATTGTTTAGAGTCAGAGTGATACAGTGTGGAAACAGGCCCTCTGGCCCAACTCGCCCACACCGGCCAACAATGTCCCAGCTACACTAGTCCCACTTGACTGTGTTTGGTCCATATCCCTCCAAACCTGTCCTATCCATGTACCTGTCTAACTGTGTCTTAAACGATGGGATAGTCCCAGCCTCAACTACCTCCTCTGGCAGCTTGTTCCATACACCCACCACCCTTTGTGTGAAAAAGTTATCCCTCGGATTCCCATTAAATCTTTTTCCCTTCACCTTGAACCTATGCCCTCTGGTCTTCGATTCCCCTACTCTGGGCGCAAGAGGCTCTGTGCATCTACTCGATCTGCTCCTCTCATGATTTTGTACACCTCTATAAGATCACCGCTCATCCTCCTGCGCTCCATGGAATAGAGACCCAGCCTCCTCAACCTCTCCCTTTAGCTCACGCCCTTTAGTCCTGGCAACATCCTCGTAAATCTTTTCTGAACCCTTTCAAGCTTGATAATAAATTTCTTATAACATGGTGCCCAGAACTGAACACATATTCTAATGTCCTGGGCATCCTCCAATGTCAGAGTGAGGCCCAACGCAAATTGGAGGCACAGCACTCGTATTTTGCTTGGATAGTTTACACCCCAGTGGTATGAACATTGACTTTAGGTAGTCCCTACTTTCCCTCTAAATCCCCTCCCCTTCCCAGTTCTCCCATTAGTCTTCCTGTCTCTTACTACATCCTATCTTTGTCCTGCCCCCTCCCCTGACATCAGTCTGAAGAAGGATCTCAACCTGAAACGTCACTCATTCCTTCTCTCCCGAGATGCTGCCTGTCCCGCTGAGTTACTCCAGCATTTTGTGTCTACCTTCGATTTAAACCAGCATAGAATCATAGAAAATAGGTGCAGGAGGAGGCCATTTGGCCCTTTGAGCCAGCACCGCCATTCATTGTGATCATGGCTGATCATCTACAATCAGTAACCTGTGCCTACCTTCTCCCCATATTCCACTAGCCCCTAGAGCTCCATCTAACTCTCTTTTAAATTCATCCAGTGAATTTGCCTCCACTGCCCTCTGTGGCAGAGAATTCCACAAATTCACAACTCTCTGGGTGAAAAAGTTTCTTCTCACCTCAGTTTTAAATGGCCTCCCCCAACATTGGGAACATTTTTCCTGCATCTAGCTTGTCCAGACCTTTTATAATTTTATATATGTCTCTATAAGACCCCCCCCCTCATCCTTCTAAACTCCAGTGAATACTGTCCTCATATGACAGTCCCGCCATCCCAGGGATCAATCTCGTGAACCTACGCTGCACTGCCTCAATTACAAGGATGTCCTTCCTCAAATTAGGAGACCAAAACTATGACATGACCTCCCAGCCTTTGTATTATGTTTACATATTCTGTGGTGCTACTGCAAGTAAGAATGTCATTGTTCCATCTGGGACACATGACAATAAAACACTCTTGACTCTTGTTAAAGTGCAGGCCATTGACTGAACCAGTGGATGGCAGTGTAGTACCACCGAAGTCGGCCAGACTGCCTTCAATTATCAAGCAAAGACCGGCCAATTCTGAGGGAAAATCAAAGAATTCAAACCATGCAGGAAAATGAAAAACAAAAGAAAAAATGGAACATGGGGAAAGTGAACGAACACTTCCAATGCAAATGAGGGAAGTAAAAAAAAAACAAGAAAGTTTGAAAAATGCAAATGGTGTAAGATGCAAAGATGTAAATGAGAGAAATCTAACAAATTAAAATGTGAGGAAATCTGTCAAAATAAGAAAAGAGTAAAGCATTTGAGAGTATAAAAATGTGATAAAATGTTTCAAAATTTGCTGAGTGGTGTCAAAAACTCATCAGTGAAACGTTCAAAATTGCAGGTTAAAAATCTCAAAGAGTGAAGTGACCGAATGTGAACATGTTCAATGTTAAATGGAGGATGATTTGAGTCAAATCATTGACTGTTACCGTCCTTATGGCAGCAGCGGTCACTGAATGCTCAGCTGTGCATAATATCCCTGACATCGTCAGCAAGGTTTGATCAACGGTTAATAAGGGATGAGCTTCTCCAAGCAGAGTTTCAACTTTGCTCCTGGAAGCATCTTTGTTTTTCACAGTTTATTTGTCGTGTAAATCTTTATGCAGCTGATGGGCAGGGAGGGACTGATCATCAGATATTCCATTCTGAAGCAAGGAACTCGGCAAATCCAACATTTGAGGGTGGCACGGTGGCACAGCGGTAGAGTTGCTGCCTCTTAGTGCTAGAGACCCGGGTTCCAACCCGACTACGGGTGCTGTCTGTACGGAGTTTGTACGTTCTCCCTGTGACCTGCGTGGGTTTTCTACGGGGAAGCTCCGGTTTCCTCCCACACTCCAAAGACATGTAAGTCTCTACGCTAAATGTGTAGGAAGGAACTGCAGATGCTGGTTTACACCGAGGATACATAGAAACATAGAAAATAGGTGCAGGAGGAGGCCATTCGGCCTCGATCAGTAACCCGTGCCTGCCTTCTCCCCATATCCCTTGATTCCACTAGCCCCCAGAGCTCTATCTAACTCACTCTTAAATTCTTCCAGTGACTTGGCCTCCACTGCCCTCTGTGGCAGAGAATTCCACAAATTCACAACTCTCTGGATGAAAAAGTTCCTTCTCACCTCAGTTTTAAATGGCCTCCCCTTTATTCTAAGACAGTGGCCCCTGGTTCTGGACTCCATCAGCATTGGGAACATTTTTCCTGCATCTAGCTTGTCCAGTCCTTTTATAATTTTATATGTCTCTATAAGATCCCCTCTCATCCTTCTAAACTCCAGTGAATGCAAGCCCAGTCTTTTCAATCTTTCCTCATATGACAGTCCCGCCATCCCAGGGATCAATCTCGTGGTCACACAAAATGCTGAAGTAACTCAGCAGGTCAGGCAGCAGTTCTGGAGCGAAGGAATGGGTGGAGACCCTTCTTCAGACTGAGAGTCGGGGAGAGGGAGACTAGAGATATCAAAGGGTGTGTGAAAACGACAGATCAAAGCAGACGATGATCAAGGAAATGTAGAATGGTTCATTGTTAACTGTGAATAAGGTGACAGCGAGGCGTACAATCAGTAAAATTGGAGGCTAATTTGCTTGGTATGAATGTAAATTGTCCGCAGTGTGTGTAGGATAGTGTTAATGTTCGGGGATCGCTGGTCGGCCGAACTAAACTAAAAAGGTATCAATTTTTTTGCTTGAAAATCTAAACCAGCATGTTTTCCCCTATAACCTACAGCACATATATCAATACTGATTTGGGGATTGATGCAGTTCTGTGACTGTACAATGATCCAAGTGCCCAGTCTCTCCACTCAGCCCTGCATCAATGTTACATTAATCCCACTAACTCATTGAATGTTATTAATTCATTGCCACTTCATTATCCTGAATCAGTCCCAAACAACTGCAACAATCTATCCTGGGGGATCTGTCCTTGGCCCAGCCACTTCCCGCTGCTTTCCTGATGACCTTCCTTCTGCAGAGGTCAGCAGAGGAGATGTTTGCTGATGATTGTGCAGTATTCACAACTCATTAGATACGGAAGCAGTCGGTGCCTGTGTGCAGCGAGGACTGGACTACATTCAGGCACGGGTCGTTAAGTGCCAAGGAACAATCACACCACGCAGATACCAGGCAATACATCAAGACGCAGGCTGAGTCCTTGTCCTTGAACGTTATTACCAAGCCCACTCGCCGCCACTGTTGCTGGGTGGCGCTATTACGGGGAGAACGTGCAAACTCCACACTGACTGCACCTGAGGTCAGGATTGAACCCCTGTCGCTGGAGCTGTGAGGCAGTGGCTCTGTTGTGCTTCTCTCTGGGCCTCTGCTCTTGAACTACCACTCTGCCGGGTGCAGTGTCCCGCTTGGTTCGCAAACCACTTGGTTCTGTGCACACTGGCGCCTTGAGGTTGGCCCCAGTTTAGTCTAGTTTAGAGATACAGCGTGGAAACTGGCCCTTCGGCCCACTGAGTGCATGCCGACCAGCAATCCCCCGACAAGCCAGATGCAGGAAAAATGTTCCCATTGTTGGGGGAGTCCAGAACCAGGGGACACTCTAAGAATAAAGGGGAGGCCATTTAAAACTGAGGTGAGAAGTAACTTTTTCACCCAGAGAGTTGTGAATTTGTGGAATTCTCTGCCACGGAGGGCAATTCACTGGATGCATTCAAGAGAGAGTTAGATAGAGCTCCGGGGGCTAGCAGAATCAAGGGATATGGGGAGAAGACATGCACGGGTGATTGATTGTAGATGATCAGCCATGATCACAATGAATGGCGGTGCTGGCTCGAAGGGCCAAATGGCCTCCTCCTGCACCTATTTTCTATGTCTATGTTTCTATGAACACTATCCTACACACACAAGGGACAATTTACAATATTACCAAGCCGATTAACCTACAAACCTGTACGTCTTTGGAGTGTGGGAGGAAACCTGAGATGCCGGGGAAAACCCACGCAGGTCACGGGGAGAACGTACAAACTCCGTACAGACAGCACCCATAGTCAGGATCAAATCCGGGTCTCTGGCGCTGGAAGGCAACAACTCTACCGCTGCGCCACCGTGCTGCCCTATTGATAGGGCCATTGCCACAGATCCTTCTGCCCACTATGCAGATGTTCACCCTGCCATTTACATCAATCCCATTTTATTCTCCCCAGATCCCCACCTGAGGGACACATAAGGGGCACTTTACAGCAACCAGTTAACCTACTCAAATGATAAAAGCGGGCTCCTGAGGATTCGGTTCAATGAATTCTGGGGTACAATCAACACTTTATTCCAGTAAAATACAGGAATTGATAAAGCAACAAATATCATGCTCTAAGGTAGACACAAAATGCTGGAGTAACTCAGCGGGACAGGCAGCATCTCTGGAGAGAAGGAATTGGTGACGTTTCGGGTCAAGACCCTTCTTCAGACTGATGTCAGGGGAGAGGGCAGGACAAAGATAGGATGTAGTCGGAGGCGGGAAGATTAGTGAGAGAACTGGGAAGAGGGAAGGAAGAGAGAGGGATTATCTGAAGTTAGAGAAGTCAATGTTTGGGGTGTAAGCTATCCAAGTGAAAAATGAGGTGCTGTTCCTCCAATTTGCGCTAGGCTCCATGTATTCCCCATCTTCCAACCTACCCTTGCATTTAAAAAATATCTGCGCTTACTCTGTAGCAGTATCTCTGTACTCTGTTTAGTTTCTCTTTTGCACTAGAGGACACAACGGTGGTGTAGCAGTAGAATTACTGCTTTACAGCGCCAGGGACCCGGGTTAGATCCTGGCTACGGGTGCTGTCTGTACGGAGCTTATACCTTCTCCCTGTGACCCGCGTGGGTTTTCTCCGAGATCTTTGAATTTCTCCCACACTCCAAAGGCATGGCACAGCGGTAGAGTTGCTGCCTTACCCCCAATGCAGCGCCGGAGACCCGGGTTCCATCCCGACTACAGGTGCTGTCTGTACGGAGTTTGTACGTTCTCCCCGTGACCTGCGTGGGTTTTCTCCGAGATCTTCGGTTTCCTCCCACACTCCAAAGACGTACAGGTATGTAAATTAATTGGCTTGGTAGATATAGTGGGTGTAGGATAGTGTTAGTGTGCGGGGATCGCTGGTCAGCGCAGACCCGGTGGCCGAAGGACCTGTTTCCGCGCTGTATCTCTACACTAAACTAAACTAAACATACAGGTTTGTAGGTTAATCGGCTTGGTATAAAACTGTTTAATTGTCCCTAGTGCATGTAGCGTAGTGTCAATGTGCGGGGATCGCTGCTCGATGCGGACTCAATGGGCCGAAGTGCATACTTCTGCGCTGTATCTCAAAACTAAATTAAAAACTGCCTGGAAAGCAATATTTTTCACTGTATCTTGGCTTGGATAGAGTGGATGTGGAGAGGATGCTTTCACTAGTGGGAGAGTCTAGGACTTGGCACACGTGACAGTACCAACAATACCAGGCCATTCACCTAGGCACAGTCAGGAGTTAAAACGTGTGCATCCTCCATGTGCAAGAAAATAACTGCAGATGCTGGTACAAATCGAAGGTATGTATTTCACAAAATGCTGGAGTAACTTAGCAGGTCAGGCAGCATCTCAGGAGAGAAGGAATGGGTGACGTTTCGGGTCGAGACCCTTCTTCAGTCTGAGTGTGTATGTGTGTATATGTGTGTATATGTGTGTGTGTGTGTGTATGTGTGTGTGTGCATGTGTGTATATGTGTGTGTGTGTATGTGTGTATATGTATGTGCATGTATGTGTGTGGGTGTATATATGTATATGTGTGTGTATGTGTATATATGTATATGTGTATATATGTATATGTGTGTGTGTGTATGTGTGTGTATATATGTGTGTGTGTGTGCATATGTGGGTATGTGTGTGTGCATGTGTGTGTTGTAATAATAATAATAATAATGCATTACATTTATATAGCGCTTTTCAAACACTCAAAGACGCTTTACAGGGATTTCTAGAACATAGAGAAGTGAATAAATAGATAAATAAGTAAACGAACAGAAAAAGGAGACAGAAGGTGAGGTGACCTTCAGTGGTTGAAGGCAGTGCTGAACAGGTGAGACTTCAGTGATGTTTTGAATGTGGTGAGTGAGGAGGAGTCTCTGACGGTTTGGGGTATTGAGTTCCAGAGGGTGGGAGCAGCGATGGAGAAAGCCCTGTCCCCCCAGGATCTGAGTTTGGTCCGGATGTGGGGGGATAGGAGATTGGCAGCAGCAGAGCGGAGGGTGCAGGTGGGAGTGTGTCTGTGGAGGAGGTCGGTCAGGTATGATGGGGCCAGGTTATGGAGGGCTTTGTAGGTCATGAGGAGGATTTTGTACTGGATTCTCTGGGGGATGGGGAGCCAGTGGAGTTTGTAAAGGACGGGGGTGATATGGTCACGGATCGGGGAGTGGGTGAGTAGACGGGCAGCGGAGCTTTGAATGTGTTGAAGTTTACTGATGATTTTTGAGGGTGAGCCATAGAGGCTGTTGTGTGTATGTATGTGTTGTGTGTGTGTTGTGTGTGTGTTGTGTATGCGTGTGTGTGTGTGTTGTGTGTGTGTTGTGTATGTGTTGTGTGTTGTGTGTGTGTTGTGTGTGTGTGTTGTGTGTGTGTGTGTGTGTTGTGTGTGTGTTGTGTGTGTGTGTGTTGTGTGTGTGTGTGTTGTGTGTGTGTGTGTTGTGTGTGTGTGTGTGTTGTGTGTGTGTGTGTGTGTGTTGTGTGTGTGTGTGTGTGTGTGTTGTGTGTGTGTGTGTGTGTGTTGTGTGTGTGTGTGTGTGTGTGTGTTGTGTGTGTGTGTGTGTTGTGTGTGTGTGTGTGTGTGTGTTGTGTGTGTGTGTGTGTGTGTGTTGTGTGTGTGTGTGTGTGTGTGTTGTGTGTGTGTGTGTGTGTGTTGTGTGTGTGTGTGTGTGTGTGTGTTGTGTGTGTGTGTGTGTTGTGTGTGTGTGTGTGTGTGTGTTGTGTGTGTGTGTGTGTGTGTTGTGTGTGTGTGTGTGTTGTGTGTGTGTGTGTGTTGTGTGTTGTGTGTGTGTGTGTGTGTTGTGTGTGTCTTGTGGTCATCACTTCCGAAGAGTCTATACTGGAAGGACTACACTTGAAGTATCCTACACCCACTGGGGACAATTTTTAACACAACCATACATACACACACTAGGAAGTTTTTATTTTACATTTATACCAACCTACAATTAGCCTACAAACCTGCACGTCTTTGGAGTGTGGGAGGAAACCGAAGATCTCGGAGAAAACCCACGCAGGTCACGGGGAGAACGTACAAACTCCGTACAGACGGCGGCCGTGGTTGGGATCGAACCCGGGTCTCCGGCTGTGAGGCGGGGACTCTCCCGCCGCGCCACCGTGACCGCGCGCGCGCGACTGCGCAGTGCAGCCGCCGGCGGTTGGGCGGCGGTTGGCCGGGCACGGCGCGTGCGCAGTGTTGCCGGACACGGCGCGTGCGCAGTGTTGCCGGACACGGCGCGTGCGCAGTGTTGCCGGGCCGCGGCCATGGCGTACCAGCTGTACCGCAACACCACGCTGGGCAACAGCCTGCAGGAGAGCCTGGACGAGCTCATACAGGTACGGGTACCGCGACCGGGCCGGGGCACACCCCACCCCACCCCACCCCACCCGTGGGGGGAAGCGACACCGACTTCAGCCTCGGCCCCGACACTGGGGCGACGACGCCAGCTCACAACAGGCCTGGTCTGCGCGCCGCCTCTCCCCCCCCCGCCCCCGCCCCAACAACAACCTCACCCCCCCCACAACCTCACACCCCCCCCCCCACAACCTCACACCCCCCCCCCACAACCTCACACCCCCCCACAACAGCCTCACAACAACAGGCTAACCACAACCTCACACAACAACAACAACCTCACCCCCCCAACAACCTCACCCCCCCAACAACCTCACCCCCCCAACAACCTCACCCCCCCAACAGCCTCACCCCCCCCAACAGCCTCACCCCCCACAACCTCACCCCCCCAACAACAACCTCACACACCCCCAACAACAACCTCACACAACCTCGCACCCCCCCACACCCCTCTCTCCCCCCCCCCACACCCCTCTCTCCCCCCCCCACACCCCTCTCTCTCCCCCCCCCCACACCCCTCTCTCTCCCCCCCACACCCCTCCCCCCCCCACACCCCTCTCCCCCCCCACACCCCTCTCTCCCCCCACACCCCTCTCTCCCCCCACACCCCTCTCTCCCCCCACACCCCTCTCTCCCCCCACACCCCTCTCTCCCCCCACACCCCTCTCTCCCCCCACACCCCTCTCTCCCCCCCCCACACCCCTCTCTCCCCCCCCCACACCCCTCTCTCCCCCCCACACACCCCTCTCTCCCCCCCACACCCCTCTCTCCCCCCCACACCCCTCTCCCCCCCAAAACCCCTCTCCCCTCCCAAAACCCCTCTCCCCTCCCAAAACCCCTCTCCCCCCAAAACCCCCCTCCCAAAACCCATCTCCCCCCCAAAACCCCTCTCTCCCCTAAAACCCCCTCTCCCCTCCCCCAAAACCCCTCTCTCCCCACAACTGCCCCTCTCGCCTCCCACACATTCACAAGGAGACTGTTGTACCCTCCTTTGATTGTAATCAATTCCACTCGCATGAGTTGATTTTTTCTACTCTCTCTTTAGTCTCAACAGATCACTCCTCAGTTGGCACTGCAAGTCCTGCTACAGTTTGACAAAGCGATCAATAATGCCTTGGCTCAGAGAGTACGCAATCGAGTCAACTTCAGGGTGAGATCATTTGTCGTTCTTCCAGTGCTTGGGCATCAAAATATTTCTTTGGTCTTGTTCTACCAACAAAAACACTGACTTCAGTCGGTAACACTGAGCTCCTCCTGCTCCATATCCCCACCCCATCAACTAGATGTCGTGGGCTACTCTTATCATCATGGACGCCATTCTGTTCTCATGAACATAGACCTGTAGGGCAGCGCAGCGGTAGAGCTGCCGTCTTACAGCACCAATGACCCAGGTTTGATCCTGACTATGGGTACTGTCTGTACAGAGTTTTAAGAACAAACACAAATGTAGTTGTTGCTCAGAAGCCCCTCATCCCCGGGATGAGTGGCGACGAGGAGGGAAATTTCACTTGTATTTCTTTCTTATTTCGCTGTGTTCGAGGGAGTCGGGGCCGGGGAAGAGAGTGGAGGAGCGGCGCAGATCTCACTGGCTCTGGGAGAGAGAGAGGGAGGGGGGGAGGGAGCAGCCCCCGCAAGTGGCGGCGCTCCTTCACCGGACCCTCTGACACCCTTCCCCCGCTCCCGCTCTCTCCCGCTGCTCCCTCTACCACAAAATTTGAGGAAGGATATTCTTGCTATTGAGGGCGTGCAGCGTAGGTTCACTAGGTTAATTCCCGGAATGGCGGGACTGTCGTATGTTGAAAGACTGGAGCGGCTAGGCTTGTATACACTGGAATTTAGAAGGATGAGAGGGGATCTTATTGAAACATATAAGATTATTAAGGGGTTGGTCACGCTAGAGGCAGGAAACATGTTCCCAATGTTGGGGGAGTCCACAACTAGGGGCCAACTAGGGGCTTAAACTAAGAATAAGGGGTAGGCCATTTAGAACGGAGATGAGGAAATACTTATTCAGTTAGAGAGTTGTAAATCTGTGGAATTCTCTGCCTCAGAAGGCAGTGGAGGCCAATTCTCTGAATGCTTTCAAGAGAGAGCTAGATAGATCTCTTAAGGATAGCGGAGTCAGGGGGTATGGGGAGAAGGCAGGAACGGGGTACTGATTGAGAATGATCAGCCATGATCACATTGAATGGTGGTGCTGGCTCGAAGGGCCGAATGGCCTACTCCTGCACCTATTGTCTATTGACTCTCCCCCCCATCCCCTCTCTCTCTGCCCCGGGTGAGCTGCGGTGGCGAGGAGGGAGGTTTCCTTGGGCTTGGTGTTTGCGAGGGGGCGCTGCGATGCGATCTCTCGCCTTGTCCCGGCTCTTGGTCGGTGGTGATCCGCTCTCCGATGAACCTTCGCCAGCAGCTTCTGCCTCCAGTCCCCGCCCCCTAAGAGCTTGCTGCCGGCCGGATGTGGCCCGCGGGCTATAGTTTGGAGATCTCTGTCTTAGACTAAAGTACCGATAAAACCTGTATATTTTTTCAAAGCACAAAGCGCTGGAGCATCTCAGCAGGTCAGGCAGCATCTCTGGAGGACAGGGATAGGTGACCTTTTGGGTCAGAACCCTTCTTCAGACTGATTGTAGTAGGGAGGGGAGAAAGCTGGAACAGAGTTGTGGGACAATTGATGGGTGGATACAGGTGAGGGGTTTTGATCAGCAGATGGAGGTTTTTTGTTGTTTAGCTTACCATCATCTGTTCTTGATCTCTCTGCTTTAATACCCTTTTCATTTCACTTTTATCCTTCTTGTAAAGGTTTATTATTGGCATTTCAGTGCTTTTCTAATGTTGAGCTCTTCGTTTCTCATAAAAGTTTCAATTTTTGCCAAATTCTATCTCAGTACTCGGGCATCTGGATAAAGATGTCTCGATTTTGCAGCCCCCCCCAACCTGACTATATTGCCTTGAGAACTCTGGACCACATGAATCTCTCCCTTAGTCACATTCCCATTCCTCCTCCCACATTACTCTGAGACATTTTCAAGTTATCTTTTCCAATTTAGATGTGCTTAATTACTTCAGGTATAATTGGCTTTTCCGTGTGATCCTTTCCTCCCGTTTCAATTTTTTGCTCACAGCACCAGAGACCTATGTTTAACCCTGACCTTAGATGATCGCTGTCTGGAGTTTGCACGTTCTCCCTTTGTCCGTGAGGGTTTCCTTCTATGTCCCAGTAGTATTAATAGATTAATTGACCTCTGTAAATTTCCACATGTACTGAGTGGACGGGAAAGTGGGCTAACATAAGACTTATGTGAACGGGGATTGATGGTCAGTGTTGTCCGAAGGGTCTGTTGACATTGTTCCTTTGCATAACTGTCATTATCTCCTTAACTGATATTCCTATTCTTTGTATCCCCTCTATCCGTGTCTGAATCAAAACTGTGGCTGGAAACTTGCCGAATAGTGAACGGCCTGGTTAGAGTGGGTGTGTGGAGGATGTTTCCACTAATGGGGGAGTCTAGGACCAGAAGCCATAGCCTCAGAATAAAAGGACGTACCTTTCGAACGGAGATGAGGAGGAATTTCTTTATACAGAGGGTGGTGAATCTTTGCTATTCATTGTCACAGAAGTCAATAGACAATAGGTGAAGGAGTAGGCCATTCGGCTCTTCGAACCAGCACCACCATTCAATGTGATCATGGCTGATCATTCTCAATCAGTACCCCGTTCCTGCCTTCTCCCCATACCCCCTGACTCCGCTATCTTTAAGAGCTCTATCTAGCTCTCTCTTGAATGCATTCAGAGAATTGGCCTCCACTGCCTTCTGAGGCAGAGAATTCCACAGATGGATATTTTTACATGGAGATTGACAGATTCTTGGTTAGTAAGGGTGCCAGAGGTTATGAGGAGAAGGCAGGAGATTGGGTTTGAGGGGGAAAGATGGATCAGCCATGATTGAATAGCGGAGTGTACTTGATGGGCCGAATGGCCCAATTCTGTTCCGAGAACTTATAAACATGAACATTGCACTGCCCTCCCTGTCCTCCTTTAAACCATATGATATGAGTAATGACTAAAATTTACGTTGTCTTTCTGGGTTTTTGTATTGTTGGCCTATTCCTGATGCTTGTTTGGTTATGTAATGCTGAGCACAGCTCAGTTGCCTTTTGTCGATTTTTCCAACCTTTGTCCTCCTTTACAAACTCCCATTTTCTGCCTTCCATTTCCAGTTCTACAGTTAACCCGCTGTATTTATGTTCAGTCTCCCCAACCTGCCAGGCTAGTTCAGATGCAGTGGAAGTGTGCAGAGTGCAGTAGGATATTAGAAGGCAAAGGGGTGGAGTGTCACAGGTGGGGGATGTGAAGGGAGATGTCCGTTTGCAGGATGGGAAGGGGATTGTGAGGCTTGAATTCTGCACAGCTGGGGTAAGTGTTAAGCAAAGATACTAGAGGAGCAAGATGAACCACTCCGTTGAAATCGCCTATACTGAGGTGTAGTACGCAAAGGAGCGTAACGTCCGCCATTTTAGTAAGCAAAACCCGCCATTCGCTATGCCTCTCGTAGTGTAATCAGTATTTTGGGGGAACAGTACGTGTGATGATACCATAAAAATGCAGAATTATATATCACCTATCAATTCACAGATTTTTATTCTTTTTCTTTAAAAATGTTTCTGCAAGTTTCTGCCTACTAAAATGGCGCCATGACATACTACGGTTTTTAGGGTCGAGTGGTCTATTTTGCTCTGCTCTATTATCTTTGGTGTCAATGTTCGGCCTTTTTAGTTTAGTTACAGAGATACAGTGCAGAAACAAGCCCTTTGGCCCATTGAGCCCCTGCCGACCAGCGATCGCCGTACACTAGCACTCCTACACACAGAACCCATAGTCAGGATCGAACCGGGGTCTCTGGCGCTGTAAGGCAGCAGCTCCATCGCTGTGCCGCCCCAGCCTATTTCAGGGAATCTTGAAATGGGTGCATTTGATCGCTGCTCTAGCCTAAACTTGGAGATAGATGTTGACCTGCGATCTCTTGTAACTGTAAACGTTTTTGCTGTGTTATCTTTCAAATTAAAATGATTGACGGTTTATAATCTTAATTAGTGAATTGTTTCATGGTTTTGCTTATTTTAAAGGGCTCTCTGAATACGTACAGATTCTGCGATAACGTGTGGACATTTGTCCTCAATGATGTGGAGTTCCGAGAGGTCACTGAACTAGTGAAAGTCGATAAAGTGAAGATTGTAGCCTGCGATGGCAAAAGTGAGTTGGGGTTTGACGACTAAGCCTTGTGTGGTCTGAATATTTCAGTATTAGTAACTGTCTTTTTATCTTGCATTAACTAAGACTTAATACTACATAATAAAACACACAGCACTGGAATAACTCAGTGGGTCAGGCAGCATCTCTGGAGGGCATGGCCAGGCAATGTTTTTGGTTGGGACCCTTCTTCAGACTGATTGGAGGGAAGAAAGCTTTCAAAGAGGTGTGGGCAGGACAAAGCCTAGCAAGTGATAGGTGGATACAGGTGAGGGGGGGGGTTGATTGGAAGATGGGTGAAAAAACAGGAGGTATTAAACAGACAAAAGATGTATCAGATAACTCCAAAGACGTACAGGTATGTAGGTTAATTGGCTGGGTAAATGTAAAAATTGTCCCTAGTGGGTGTAGGATAGTGTTAATGTACGGGGATCGCCGGGCGGCACGGACTTGGAGGGCCGAAAAGGCCTGTTTCCGGCTGTATATATATGATATGATATGATAAGAGTGAAGTGTGCAGCCGGAGGGAGGGACATAGGTGGAAGAGGACAGGAGAAAGTGGAGGTGGGATAGTGAGAGGAACGGGTGCAGTAATGGAAAGAGAGGGGAGGACCAAAGGAGTGGGGTTACCTAAAATTGGCAAAATCAGTGGGTGGCACGGTGGGGCAGCGGTGGAGTTTGCACCTTGCAGCGCCAGAGACCTGGGTACGAATCTGACCACGGGTGCTGTCTGTACGGAATTTGTACGTTCTCCCTGTGACCGCGTGGTACTCAGGTTTCCTCCCACACTCCAAAGACGTGCAGGTTTGTTGGTTATTTGTCTTCAATAAAAATTGGAAATAGTCCCTAGTGTGTAGGATAGTGCTAGTGTACGGAGATCGCTGGTCGGCACGGACTCGGTGGGCCAAAGGGCCTGTGGCTGCGTTGTATGTCTAAATTCAATGTTCATACCATTGGGTTGTTAGTTACCCTGAGGTGATACAGACAGGTAACGTTTTGGGTCACTCCAGCGCTTTGTGTTTTTTATTTGTCAACCAGCACCTGCAGTTTCTTTTGTCCCTACTTAATACCAATCTTTTTTTTTGTGGTTTTTAAATTCAGTTAGATGTTTTTTTAGTTTGCAGCTCTAGAAATTTAATTTTAATATGGAATATCTGTATTTGCCTGAAAGGATAACGGTTCTGGAGTAACTCAGCGGGTCAGGCAGCACCTTCTTCAGACTGATGTTAGGGGAGGGGGTGGTCTCCAAATTTGAGGAAGGACATTCTTGCTATTGAGGGAGTGCAGTGTAGGTTCACTGGGTTAATTCCTAGAATGGCGGGATTGTCGTATGTTGAAAGACTGGAGCGACTCGGCATATACACTGGAATTTAGAAGGATGAGAGGGTATCTTATTGAAACATATAAGATTATTAAGGGATTGGACACGCTAGAGGCAGGAAACATGTTCCCAATGTTGGGGGGGAGGGGGGGGGGGGGTCCAGAACCAGGGGCCACAGTTTAAGAATAAGAGGTAGGCCATTTAGAACGGAGATGAGGAAAAACCTTTTCACTCAGAGAGTTGTAAATCTGTGGAATTCTCTGCCTCAGAAGGCAGTGGAGGCCAATTCTCTGGATACTTTCAAGAGAGAGTTAGATAGAGCTCTTAAAGATAGCGGAGTCTGGGGGTATGGGGAGAAGGCAGGAACGGGGTACTGAATGAGAATGATTAGCCATGATCACATTGAACGGCGGTGCTGGCTCGAAGGGCCGAATGGCCTACTCCTGCACCTATTGTCTATTGTCTACCTTCGATTTTAACCAGCATCTGCAGTTTTTTCCTTACACTGGATAGCGGTTCTGTTTTAATTGCTAGCCATGGTAACCATGTCACTGTACGGCTATTGAGAAGGGTCAGTGAATGCAGAGCTGTAGCTGGTGAAGAGGTGAACACCACAAGTATTCATTGTTTTAACTGAGTACAGGCCCTCCACGGAATTGCCTGGTAACAAATCACCCAGATTATTGTCCATTATCCTTTCTCTATGATTTTCAAATCCCTTTTCTTTATCCAATCTGCCTCTTAGTCCCTTTATAAGTGATCTTTTAACTCTAGAAGTGATCAGAGGGATCGGACACAGTGCAGACAAATAACCCAATGTGGATTGGCATAAAAAATGGATTTCCCACTGAATCACACTATTAAGGCAATGCACGGCTGCTGTACCCCTGCCTCATCATACAGCTCTCGATTTGTTTCTCCTGTGCTCTGCTATAAAATCCCTCTCCTAATCTTGTATAAAACATTTTTGGCTTCAAGTAATATTGTTCTATCTACCCAATCTGTTTTCTTTAAATGCTATTTTACTATGATCCAGTCACGATTCCTGGACATTAGCTATATATCCTGTTATGGAGCCATCAGCAAATGACCCTCCCAGAGGTGTTTTGGTTTAGTTTAGAGATACAGGCCCTTCGGCCCACCGAGTCCACACCGACCAGTGATCGCCGCACATTAACACTATCCTATTTACATTTATACCAAGCCAATTAACCTACAAAGACACGTTTTTGTAGTGTGGGAGGAAAACAGAGGTCACTGAGAAAACCCACGCAGCTCACAGGGAGAACGTACAAACTCCGTACAAACAGCACCTGTAGTCAGGATGGAGCCTGGGTCTCTGGCGCTTCAAGGCAGCAACTCTACCGCTGCACCACCGTGCCGTTCTTTGCTTCGGGTCTACCCCACTCCTCTTCAAACACCAAAGGTGTCCGCTCTGCAGAATTAGGCCATTTGACATGGAATCGTTTTCTAGCTCCTAGTTGAGCTATCTTGTTAGTCTGGTTTTACTTGTTTGTTTTTTTCCCCACAGCCATGCAAATCATACTCCAAAAAAAAGCGCAAAGTGCTGGAGTAATTCAGCAGGCAACATCTGTGGAGGACAAGTTTAGGTGACGTTTCGGGTTGTGATCCTTCTTTAGAGAAGGGCCCCGTCCCGATACGTCACCTATACATGTCCTCCAGAGGAGCTGCTTGACTCGCTGAGTTACTCCGGCATTTGTCTTGTTTTGTAAACCAGCATCTGCAGTTCCTTGTGTCTACAAATCATTTTCCAATCAAACCTTGCAACTGAAATCCTTCATCCACAGAATCATTCAAGTGTACTCTTCCCGCACCCTCTTGGAATTTTGTTCTTCCTAGATTGTGATGTCCAGAATTCTTTTTAGTTTAGTTTAGAGGTACAATGCAGAAACAGGCCCTTAGGCCCACTGAGTCCGCACCGGCCAGTGGGAAAGGGTGAGAAAAGATTCAGAGGATATTGGCAGGACTCGAGGGCCTGAACTATAGAAAGAGGTTGAGCAGGCTAGGACTATATTCCATTGAGCGCAGGAGGATGAGGGGTGATCTTACAGAGGTGTATAAGATCATGAGAGGGTAAATGCACCTCTATGCAGAATTGGTTTAAGGTGAGTGGGGAAAGATAGAAATGTGCGAGGGGCAACTTGTTTTAAACAAAGGGTGGTAGGTATAAGGAACGAGCTGCCAGAGGAGTGGTTGGGGCACATACCATCACAAGGTTTAAGAAACATTTAGGCAGGTACATGGATGGGATCGGCTTTGAGGAATCCGGGCCAAAACCAGACAGGTAGAACTAGTCTAGATGGGCCAGTATGGGCAAGTTGGGCCAAAGGGCCTGTTTCCACACTGTAGGACTCAATGGCTTTCACTGCAGGTGCTGGTTTAACACATAAAGCAATCTGCTGGAATAACTCAGTGGGTCAGGCAGCATCTCTGGAGAACGTGGATTGGCAACGTTTTGGGTTGGGACCCTTCTTCAGCCTGATTGTGATCGAGGGGAGAAAGTTGGAAAAGAGGTGGGGATGAGACAAAGAGCAAGTGATAGGTGGATAGAGATGAGCGTGGGTTGATTGGCAGACAGGTGGACAAAGACTGCAGATGAAAAGGAAACAAAGGGGTGTCAGGAGAGGAGAGGAAAGGGAGAGTGAAACAGCGGTAGAGTTGCTGCCTCACAGCGCCAGAGACCCATGTTCCATCCTGACTACAGGTGCTGACTGTACAGTGTTTGTACGTTCTCCCTGTGACCTGCGTGGGCTTTCTCCGTGCTCCGATTTCCTCCCACACTCCAAAAACATACAGGTTTGTAGGTTAATTGACTTTGGGGAAAATTGTAAATTGTCCCTAGTGTGTGTAGGATTGTGCTAGTGTACGGGGTGATCGCTGGTCGGCACGGATTCAGTGGGCCGAAGGGCCTGTTTCCGCACTATCTCTCTAAAGTCTAAAGCATGAACGTCAGATAAGGGGAGAAGCTGATCAATGGGCAGCAGTGAGGTAGGATCTTGACCTGAAAGAACAATTGTGATCAGTGTGGGTGTCAAATGGGATAAAATAATACTGGATTAAACGGTTAACAGGCTCGCTAATTGTAATACAATCTGTGAGTGTTAATCAAGTAATAAGAGATGCCGATGGCAAATGCAATCATGAGGGACTTCAATCTTCACAGAGACGAGGCAAATCCTGTTGGCAATAGTAATGTGGAGATGTTTGGGGCATTGCTTTTTGGAGCAATGTTACTCGAGCAACTAGGGAACAGGCCATCTCTGACTGTTTCTTGTGTAATGAAGCTGGGATAATTATCCGTGTGGTAAATGACACTCTGGGGTGAAGGCAAACGAGCAAATGTTCTGTTTAGTTCAAGAGAAAGGCAGTTCGATAGGACTGGGTGGTTATGTAGATATCAGGGATACATCGACCGGGATAGATGGGGAAATTAGATAAAATAATTTACTTCCGCTGCTACCCCTGGCAGTGCAATCCAGACCAAACTGTTGCTGCATTGTAAAGATTTCCCTTCAAGTCACCTTTCGTTCGCACGCCACCTCTGGGTGCCATTTAAAGAAACTTCAGACTTTCCAACAAGTGTGCATTCCACCAGGGAGAAATCTGCACAAGAAAGGCGATCCATTTGTGGCTAATTAAGGTTAAAGACCTTCTAACATCAAAAGAAGTGTACAACAGTATTAGGAAGAGCAGCAAGTTTGTGCATTGCCAGAGTTTTTTGGAATCAATTACCAGAAAACTGCTTAGAGGGAGAAGTGAGAGTGAATTAGTATGGATACAGTATATATAAAAAGAATCGAGGAGTTTCAACAACGATGTAAACAGAGATAGATCAAAATGAGATGTGGATTCTAAAGAATGAATTTCATGAGGAATATATAAGATTATTAAGGGGTTGGACACGTTAGAGGCAGGAAACATGTTCCCAATGTTGGGGGAGTCCAGAACAAGGGGCCTCAGTTTAAGACTACGGGGTAGGCCATTTAGAACAGAGATGAGGGAAAAACTTTTTCAGTCAGAGAGTTGTCAATCTGTGGAATTCTCTGCCTCAGAAGGCAGTGGAGGCCAGTTCTCTGAATGCATTCAAGAGAGAGCTAGATAGAGCTCTTAAGGATAGCGGAGTCAGGGGGTATGGGGAGAAGGCAGGAACGGGGTACTGATTGAGAATGATCAGCCATGATCACATTGAATGGTGGTGCTGGCTCGAAGGGCCGAATGGCCTCCTCCTGTGTCTATTGAATTATACTGGGAGCTAAAGGGCTGAAGTAAGAGTCCAAGTACCTGCCCAAATGCCACTTAGAGGTAGGGTTGCCAACTGTCCCGTATTAACCGGGACATCCCGTATTTTGGGCTAAATTGGTTTGTCCCGTACGGGACTGCCCTTGTCCCATATTGGGCCCGTGGGCCGGGAGGCGGGTTGCTATACAACCTCCGTTGGGCGAACACACTCCATTGCCCTAATGGAGGTAGCAACCTGCCTCCTGGCCCGGGCGGCCGCCATTTGTGGAGCGTGAGCACGTGGCCGCTGGCTGGGTGAGGTCACGTGGGGCGCGGGGCGGTGACGTCACCTTGTCCCGTATTGGGGAGTGAGATAGTTGGCAACGCTACTTAGAGGTGATAGTTGGGTCAGTGTCTGACAGCTCAATCCAGATAAACATTCTTTGTGTGAGAAACTTACTCTTCAGATCACCTTTAAATTGGTCTCCTGATCTTAAATAGTCGTGGAGTCATGCAGCACAGAAACTCGTCCATGCCGACCGAGATTCCCTATCTAAGTCTGAAGAAGGGTCTCGACCCCGAAACGTTACCCATTCCTTCTCTCCAGAGATGCTGCCTGACCCGCTGAGTTACTCCAGCATTTTGTGTCTCCCTTCTATCTAAGCTAGTTCCGTTTGCCTGCCTTTGGCCCGTATCGTTCTAATATATTTACTATGCATGCGCTTGTCCAAATGTCTACACAAAATATTAAAAGTATTAACAACGTAATGAGGTTATGGGGAGAAGGCAGGAGAATGGGGTTAGGAGGGAGAGATAGATCAGCCGTGATTAAATAGCAGAGTAGATTTGATGGGTCGAATGGCCTAATTCTACTCCTATCACTTACGAAGTTATGAAAATATTTTGTATCTGTCTTCAGAACAGAAGACCCTTTCTCAGAATATGGGTTGTCTCTGGGTTGGGACTGGGTTACGTCCGTGAAC
This sequence comes from Rhinoraja longicauda, assembly GCF_053455715.1. Taxonomy (NCBI): domain Eukaryota; kingdom Metazoa; phylum Chordata; class Chondrichthyes; order Rajiformes; family Arhynchobatidae; genus Rhinoraja; species Rhinoraja longicauda. Next base: position 15,892,769 of record NC_135990.1, read on the forward strand.
TGGAAGCTGAACGGTTCGCAAGTTACTAACACAGCCATGTTCTAACTAGCCAAGTTCGCACGCAGCAGAAAATAGCTGCAGCCCCGCGAAAACTACCAGATCCGTTCCACCGGTCTCCCAACACCTCGCTCCGCAGTACAGCATGTACACAGGCTGGGCATTGGTAGCCTGTACCCTCCCAACAGCTTGCCACTCGGCTAACGTCCAAACCCACACCCACCCTGAACAGATTCCCTGGTGACAAGGAGGTTGTAACCTGAGTACTCAGTGCAGGAGGTTTTAGTTTTCAGTTTTAGAGATAAAGGGTGGAAACAGGCCCACTGGGTCCGCGCCGACCAGCGATCCCCGCACATTAACGCTACCCTACACACACACACACTAGGGACAATTTACATTTCTACCAAGCCAATTAACCTGCACAACTACGTCTTTGAAGTATGGGAGGAAACCAAAAATCTTGGAGAAAACCCAGACGATCATGGGGAGAAGGTACAAACTGGGTACGGACAGCCCCTAGCCGGGATGGAGCCCGTGTGTCTGGCGCTGTAAGTGATGTAAGGCAGCAACTCTACCGCTGCGCCACTGTGCTGCCCCAGCTCTTGGTTGCAAGTCCCACAGTTTCATTGGACAGCTGATATAACACAGCTCCAGACCGTACCTGCTGCCAAGTGACTTAAAGTGCTAACAATTAAATATTCTATTGTAAACGTTTAAAAATGACAGGCACATGCATTTTTAATAACTATAATAATGTGTAAGATGCTGGTTTACACCGAAGATAGGCACAAAATGTTGGATTAACAGCGGGTCAGGCAGCATCTCTGGAGAAAAGGAACAGGTGATGTTTTGGTTCACAACCCTTATATGGTCACAAGTGATAGGAACAGAATTAGGCCATTCGGCCCATCAAGACTACTCTGCCATTCAAACATGGCTGATCTATCTCTCCCTCCTAATCCCATTCTCCTGCCTTCTCCCCATAACCCCTGACACCCGTACTAATCTTCTTCAGATTGAGAGTCAGGGGAGAGGGAAATTAGGGATAGGAAGAGATACCACGGACAAATGAATGAAAGGTACGCAAAAAGACAAATCAAAGCCAGCAACGATGATCAACCAAAACCCTGTGTCCCTTGCAGCCCACCCTTCCAATTGAATTAGAATTAATTGAACGTGTGTAGGGGTCACTAAACTGGTGTGTGTTTGCTCAGCTCTGAGCTCCTTGGACTCGAGAGAGCAGTGGTTAATGGTACAGCAGTGGTAAGTTGTGCAGCAGTGCTCAGTGGTACAGCAGTGCTCAGTGGTACAGCAGTGCTCAGTGGTACAGCAGTGGTACAGCAGTGCTCAGTGGTACAGCAGTGCTCAGTGGTACAGCAGTGCTCAGTGGTACAGCAGTGCTCAGTGGTACAGCAGTGCTCAGTGGTACAGCAGTGCGCAGTGGTACAGCAGTGCTCAGTTGTACAGTGCTCAGTGGTACAGCAGTGCTCAGTGGTACAGCAGTGCTCAGTGGTACAGCAGTGCTCAGTGGTACAGCAGTGCTCAGTGGTACAGCAGTGCTCAGTGGTACAGCAGTGCTCAGTGGTACAGCAGTGCCCAGTGGTACAGCAGTGCCCAGTGGTACAGCAGTGCTCAGTGGTACAGCAGTGCTCAGTGGTACAGCAGTGCTCAGTGGTACAGCAGTGCTCAGTTGTACAGCAGTGCCCAGTGGTACAGCAGTGCCCAGTGGTACAGCAGCGCTCAGTGGTCTAGCAGCGCTCAGTGGTCTAGCAGCGCCCAGTGGTACAGCAGTGCTCGGTTGTACAGCAGTGCTCGGTTGTCCAGCAGTGCTCGGTTATCCAGCAGTTGTCAGTGGTACAGCAGTGCTCAGTGGTACAGCAGTGCTCAGTTGTGCTGAGTGGTACAGCAGTGGTCAGTTGTGCTGAGTGGTACAGCAGTGCTCAGTCGTACAGCATCTACCTGTGCATCATCCATTCCCTGCATATCCAGACGCCGATCCAACAGCCCCTTAATTGCCGCTAACATATCTGCCTGAACCACCACCTCCGGCACCACGTTCCACCACCTCTGCTTTTTAAATAATTGTCAGGCACATCTCCTTTAAACATTACCCCTCGCACTTTAAAGCTGTGGAGAATAGGAGCTAAACTTCCAAGTGTCCCATTACTTAACTGTTGATTAGTACGGGTGTCAGAGGTTATGGGGAGAAGGCAGGAGAATGGGGTTAGGAGGGAGAGATAGATCAGCCATGATTGAATGGTGAAGTAGACTTGATGGGCCGAATGGCCTAATTCTACTCCTATTCCTTCTGACCATAGGAGGCTAATTGATTAGGGTACGATATTAGATTAGACGTAGATGCGTCTGCAGGCATTGGGGTAGATGGATATGATGGTTAAAAGCAAGTCTTCAAAATATCTGGTGTTTTGTACCTCAGCTGATTTGTAAAGCCCAGGAGAACCTTGTGGAATTGACTAAAACATGAGGCGGCCAAGAATGAGATGACCTCAGCTTGAGTTGCTACTTGTGTCTTCACCACTGATATCAGATATAACTGAGGACATTGTGGGAAACTAGAGGGGAAATTGCAGTTTGAAATTTACGGTGTATAAAATCATGAGAGGAACAGATCGGGTAGATACACAGATTCTCTTGCCCAGAGTAGAGGACCAGAGGACATAGGTTTAAGGTGAAGGGGAAAAGATCTAATAGGAATCTGAGGGGTAACTATTTCACACAAAGGGTGGTGGGTGTATGGAACAAGCTGCCAGAGGAGGTAGTTGAGGCTGGGACTATCCCAATGTTTAAGAAACAGTTGGACATGTACATGGATAGGACAGGTTTGGAGGGATATGGACCAAACGCAGGTGGGTGGGACTAGTGTAGCTGGGACATGTTGGCTGGTGTGGGCAAGTTGGACGAAGGGCCTGTTTCCACATTGTACCCTCTATGACTTTATGTAATATCACATTGTGGGGAAATGTGTCTTAGTGGCACAGCGGGTGGAGCTGCTGCTTTGGTGCCAGGGACCCAGGTGTGATCCTGACCTTGGGTGGCATCTGTGTGGAGTTCGCACGTTCTCCCTGTGACCACATGGGTTTCCTCCGGGTGCTCCGGTCTCCCCCCACATCCCAAAGACATGCGGGGTTGTAGGTTAATTGTCCTCTGTAAATTGCCCCTATTGTGTAGGGAGTGGATGAGAAAGTGGGATAACATAGAACTACTGAGAGCGGGTAATTGATGGTCGGCATGGACTCGGTGGGCCTGTTTCCCTGCTGGATCTTTCAATCAATCAATCAATCAATGAAAAACCCTAATGTGAGTCTTTCTTTACTTTTGTTGCAGACACTGGTTCGAATGCTACAGAGTGATCCATGACTGAATGAGGGCCTATCATTCAAGCAACATCTAGCCCGGACGTATAGTGAATGAATCTGGTGCTTAGACAGCAGTTTGCTGATCTCTGCTTCATCCAACATGGAACAAATAATGGGGCTTAAATGTATCCCTAGGATGTACAATATCCGTGAGAATATTACTTTTTATAGACAGCCTACCTTTTTTACGTTTGAAAGTTGAATCTGTAATAAAGTCTTACGTAATCGTTTTTTTGGCTCACCCTGTGCGAGTCTTGGTCTTTATTCAGAAGGGAGAGGAATGGTTATCCTTGGTAGATGTGTACGATCAGGGTGCCCAGAGCTGGGAAGAATGGGAATCTCCCTCCCAAGAACACTTGGCTCTGGATTAAGATGGATTAGGATGCATAGTCCATCTCTGACCTCCCACCATCGAAGGGTTTTATCCGAGTCGCTGCCTCAAAAAGGCAGCCAGCATCATCAGAGACCCACACCACCCTGCCACACACTCATATCACCACTACCATCGGGAAGAAGGTACAGGAGCCTGAAAACTAACGTCCAGGTTCAGGAACAGCTTCTTCCCAACAGCCATCAGGTTATTAAACACTACAACCTCAAATAAGCTCTGAACTACAATAGACTATTATTATTTACAGTGTACTATGTCTACATATTCGGTTGTGCTGCAGCAAGTAAGAATTTCATTGTTCTATCTGGGACATATAACAATAAAACACTCTTGACTCTTGGATGCAGGAGATGTGAGGGTAATGGTGTGTTATGGGGCATGACCATCATTCACAGATCACTATTGATCTGGTCTTGGTGTCATCTCCACCTTTCTGTGTGTGTTCCCCATCACCGTGAATTATCCTGTCGCCGCGGAGTCTATCGTAGCTGTGGAAAAGAAAGCACACCAACACCTCGACTTCCTGTGAAGGCTTAGGAAGTTCGGCATGTCCCCAACAACTCTCTCCAACGTCTGCAGATGTGCCGTAGAAAGCATTTTATCGGGATGCACCACAGCTTGGTTTGGGAACAGCTCCATCCAAGACCGCAAGAAACTGCAGAGAATTGTGGAAGCAGCCCAGACCATCACACAAACCAACCTCCCTTCCATTAACTCCATTTTATACCTCACGCTGCCTCGGCATGGCCAGCAGCATAATCAAAGACCAATCGCACCCCGGCCACTCCCTCTTCTCCCCTCTCCCATCAGGAAAAAGGTATAGAAATGTGAAAACGCACATGTCCAGATTCAGGGACAGTTTCTTCCCAGCTGTTATCCAGCAACTGAACCATCCCACCACAACCAGAGAGCAGTCCTGAGCAAGTATCTACCTCATTGGAGACACTCGGACTTGATTAGAGTTTTTTCTTGCACTAAGCGTTCTTCTCGTTATTCCCCTTAGAATGTATTTAGTTTAGTTTAGAGATACAGCGCGGAAACAGGCCAGATCAAGCCACGATGGCGCAGCGGCAGAGTTTGCTGCCTTACAGCGAACGCAGCGCTGGAGACCCGGGTTCCTACCAACTACGGGCGCTGTCTGTACATAGTTTGTACGTTCTCCCCGTGACCTGCGTGGGTTTTCTCCGAGATCTTCGATTTCCTCCCACACTCCAAAGATGTGCAGGTTTGTAGGTTAAAAGGCTTGATTAATGTAAAAAATGCCCCTAGTGGGTGCTGGATAGGGTTAATATGCGGGGATTGCTGGTCGGCACGGACCCAGTGGGCCGAAGGGCCTGATTCCGCGTGGTATCTCTAAACTAAACTAAAAAAACTATCCTAGTGCAAAAAGTCTGAAGATCTTAGTGCAACCAAGGCAGGATTGTATAATTGATTAGATTTGTACAGGATTGATTAGTATGGGTGTCAGGGGTTATGGGGAGAAGGCAGGAGAATGGGGTTAGGGGAGAGAGATAGATCAGCCATGATTGGATGGCAGAGTAGACTTGATGGGCCAAATGGCCTCATTCAGCTCCTATCACTTATGAATTTATGAAAAAACAAAATCAGCTTGAGAGTGCTGCTGCCTAAACACACAAACTCTGGATAAAAATGATGCTGGAAATCTGATGTTGCAAAAAGGCCATGAGAATAAATACAGCGGTAAATTAGATATTGTTTTAAAGAAAGAATAGGGCAGCGCATTAAATTTTGCCAGCTGTAAGGAGAGAAAGGGAAGGAAAATAAAGTGGCAGAACTGATTAAAGAAGGTATTATTACAGTGGAGAGAGAGAGAGAGTGAGAGAGAGAGTCCTTGTGTGACCAAGGGCAGAATCCATCAGTTTAATGATAAGTTAATTAAACAACAGGCCACCAAGTAGGGAAAGGAAACAGAGCAGCAAATCTGCAGGGAAATTACCGAGGACTTGTGGTAATGGAGGAACCTTCAACTCTTCCCATTCTGATTGGGATGTTATTGAAGGAACATAGAAACATAGAAAATTAGGTGCAGGAGAAGGCCCTTCGAGCCAGCACCGCCATTCAATATGATCATGGCTGTTCATCAAAAATCAGTACCCCGTTCCTGCTTTTTCTCCACATCCTTTAGCCCGAAGAGCTAAATCTAACTCTCTCTTGAAAACATCCAGTGAATTGGCCTCCTGTGGCAGAGAATTCCACAGATTCACAACTCTCTGGATGAAAACGTTTTTGCTCATCTCAGTCCAAAATGGCCGACCCCTTATTCTTAAACTGTGTGACCCCTGGTTCTGGACTCCCCCAACATGGGGAACATTTTTCCTGCATCTAGTCTGTCCAATCCTTAAAGAATTTTATATGTTTCTATAAGATCAAAGGAGGGGGGGGGGGTGGGGGGTGGATTCTGAACAATGTTAGGAGAGCTTTCGTGGTCAGCAAATAACTCCATTGAGGAATTGCTTGACTGGATGGTTGGATCGACTGGGCTTGTATTCACTGGAATTTAGAAGGAGGAGAGGGAATTCTATAGAAACATATAAAATTCTTAAGGGACTGGACAGGTTAGATGCAGGAAAAATGTTCCCGATGTTGGGGGAGTCCAGAATCAGGGGTCACAGTTTAAGAATAAGGGGGAGGCCATTTAGGACTGAGATGAAGAAACATTTTTTCACCCAGAGAGTTGTGAATCTGTGGAATTCTCTGCCACAGAAGGCAGTGGGGGCCAATTCACTGGATGTATTCAAGAGAGAGTTGGATTTAGATCTTAGGGCTAAGGGAATCAAGGGATATGAGGAGAAAGCAGGAACGGGGTACTAATTGTGGATGATCAGCCATGATCACATTGAATGGCAGTGCTGGCTCGAAGGCCGAATGGCCTACTCCTGTACCTGTTCTCTATGTTTCTATGTTTCTAAGCTATCTGATCAAGTGTCCAGGCCTACAGTGTCCGGGCATACAACGCTGACCGGGCCTAATACGGGACAAACCAATTTAGCCCAAAATACGGGATGTCCCGGCTAATACAGGACAGTTGGCAACCCTAGGTACCACACCCAGGCTTGTCCGGGCTGGAGGCTGCCAGGACTGATGGGGGACTGAAGGCACAGGCTCCACATCTTATCACCGCGGCAACAGCAAAGGTCATAAGTGATAGGAGCAGAATTAGGCCATTCAGCCCATCAAGTCTAATCCGCCATTCAGGGCGGCACGGTAGCGCAGCGGTAGAGTTGCTGCTTTACAGCGAATGCAGCGCCGGAGACTCAGGTTCGATCCTGACTACGGGTGCTGCACTGTAAGGAGTTTGTACGTTCTCCCCGTGACCTGCGTGGGTTTTCTCCGAGATCTTCGGTTTCCTCCCACACTCCAAAGACGTACAGGTATGTAGGTTAATTGGCTGGGTAAATGTTAAAAAAATTTTTTGTCCCTAGTGGGTGTAGGATAGTGTTAATGTACGGGGATCACTGGGCGGCACGGACTTGGAGGGCCGAAAAGGCCTGTTTCCGGCTGTATATATATGATATGACATGATATGATCTCTCCCTCCTAACCCCATTCTCCTGCCTTCTCCTCATATTAAAGTGGTGAATCTGTGGAATTCTTTGCCACAGAAGGCTGTGGAGGCCAAGTCAGTGGATATTTTTAAGGCAAAGATAGATAGGTTCTTGATTAGTACGGGTGTCAGGGGTTATGGGGAGAAGGCAGGAGAATGGGGTTAGGAGGGAGAGATAGATCAGCCATGATTGAATGGTGGAGTAGACTTGATGGGCCGAATGGCATAATCCTGCTCCTATTCCTTATGACCTTATGATAACCCCTGACCCCTGTACTAATCAAGAATCTATCTATCTCTGCTTTAAATCTATCCACTGACTTGGCTTCCACAGCCGTCTGTGGCAAAGAATTCCACAGATTCACCACCCTCTGACTGAAGAAATTCCTCCTCGTTCCTCAAGGAACGTCCTTTAATTCTGAGGCTCTCTGGTCCTGGACTAGTGAAGGCCACAGCTTGAGAGCAAGTCTGCAGTGAGGTATCTCTGCAACCACTGTCATGGTTCCCAATTGGTGTGTGTAACCAGAAGTATTTATTTATCAGACATGAGTGTTCTTAAAGAGAGTTTGGTGGCTGCACGGTGGCGCAGCGGTAGAGTTGCTGCCTCACAGCGCCAGAGACCCGGGTTCGATCCCGACTACGGGTGCTGTCTGTACGGAGTTTGTACGTTCTCCCCGTGACCGCGTGGGTTTTCTCCAGGTGCCCCGGTTTCCTCCCGCGCTCCAAAGGCTTGTAGCATAATTGGTTTCGGTAAAAATTGTCCCCTGGGATAGAACTAATGTACCGGGATCGCTGGTCGGTGTGGACTGGGTGTGGACTGGGTGTGGACTGGGTGTGGACTGGGTGTGGACTGGGTGTGCCGTAGGGCCTGTTTCCACGCTGAGTCACTAATGCTAAAGCCAGAGACGAGATGTATGTACGGGACAGTATACGGGCGTATGCTGACAACTAGACAGAAAGAACCTGCTCGGACCACTTTGTGGTGCAGCGGGTGGAGCTGCTGCCTCACAGCGCCAGGGACCCAGGTTCGATCCCGACCTCCGGTGCTATCTGTGCGGAGTTTGCACGTTTTCTCCCTGGGACTGTGTGGGTTTCCTCTGGGTGCTCCGGTTTCCTCCTATATCCCGTTGACTTGCGGGTTTGAGGCTGAACCGGCCCCCCCGTAGATTCTCCCTCGTGCGTAGCAAGTGGATGTGATAACATAGAACCGGTGTGAATGGGTCGGCATGGGCCCGCTGGGCCGAAGGGCCTGTCACCATGCTGGATCTCTAAGCAAAGCTATATGAACAAAGCACGGGGAGGAAAGGTCACATCTTCGAGCTGCTGAGAGCACAGCTGTAGACAGATAGCATCCATAACCATTAGTGTGACCTTGCAGAAACAGTGCAGAGATGCTAAAGTGCTAGGAGCTGCCATTAACAAAGGGAGTATAAGACAAGAAGGAAAATATGAACGAGCAACATTATGATTAGTTTTAATTGTAGTTTTAGAGATACAGCTTGGAAACAGGCCCTTCAGCCCACCGAGTCCGTGCCGACCAGCGATCCCCACACACGAACACTATCCTACACACAGAGAACAGGCCCTTCAGCCCACCAAGTCCGTGCCGACCAGCGATCCCCACACACGAACACTATCCTACACACAGAGAACAGGCCCTTCAGCCCACCAAGTCCGCGCCGACCAGCGATCCCCGCACACTAACACTATCCTACACACAGGGAACAGGCCCTTCAGCCCACACTGACCAGCGACCATCCCGTACGCTAGCACTGTCCTCCAAACTAGGGACAATTTACAATTTTTCACCAAAGCCAATTATGCTACAAACTTGTATGCCTTTGGAGTAAACCGGAGCACCCGGAGAAAACCCACGTGGTCACGGGGAGAACGTACAAACTCCGCACAGACAGCATCCGTAGTCAGGATGGAACCCGGGTCTCTGGCGCTGTGAGGCGGCAGCTCTTGGAGAAGATCTCGGAGAAAACCCACGCGGGTCACGGGGAGAACGTACAAACTCCGCACAGACAGCGCCCGTAGTCAGGATGGAACCGGGTCTCTGGCGCTGTGAGGCAGCAACTCTACCGCTGCACCACCACGAACACTCTTTTAATAACACTCTTGTCTGATAAAGAACGATTGATTTTGTTTGTTTGTCCAGTCCCAGGATGAAAGACAACTAGAAATGATTGACTTCAGAGTCGTGTCAGTAAGATCGAAGGCTTCTTGTAGAAAGCTGAAGGAAAGGTCGCGAAAAAGGGAGGGCAGTCCGGGATACCGGAAACAACAATCGGAACAACACTCGCAAGAAGAAAGACCCTGAGTTTGAAGCTGAGAAAAATACTGCCCTCAGAGGCACCAGAGATGTCCTCATTCGTCAGGAAACGGGGCTTCCCCTCTTCCATTATAGATGAGGCTTTCACTAGGGTCTCTTCTACATCCCGCAGCTCCGCTCTTGCTCCCCCACCCCCATTCGCAACAAGGACAGAATCCCCCTCGTTCTCACCTTCCACCCCACCAGCCAGCGGATCCAACATATCATCCACCAACATTTCCGTCACCTACAACGGGACCCCACCACCCCATATCTTCCCATCTCCTCCCCTCTCTGCGTTCCGCAGAGACCGTTCCCTCCGTAACTCCCTGTTCCACTCGTCCCTTCCTACCCAAACCACCCCATCCCCGGGCACTTTCCCCTACAACCGCACGAGATGCAACACCTGTCCCTTTACCTCCCCCCTCAACTCCATCCAAGGACCCAAACAGTCTTTCCAGGTGAGACAAATGTTCACCTGCACCTCCTCCAACCTCATCTATTGTATCCGCTGCTCTAGATGTCAACTTCTTTACATCGGCGAGACCAAGCGCAGGCTCGGCGATCGTTTCGCTCAACACCTTCGCTCAGTCCGCATTAACCAACCTGATCTCCCGGTGGCTCAGCACTTCAACTCCCCCTCCCACTCCCAGTCTGACCTTTCTGTCATGGGCCTCCTCCAGTGCCATAGTGAGGCCCACCGGAAATTGGAGGAACAGCACCTCATATTTCGCCTGGGCAGCTTGCAGCCCAATGGTATGAACATTGACTTCTTCTCCAACTTTAGATAGTTCCTCTGTCCCTCTCTTCCCCTCCCCCTTCCCAGATCTCCCTCTATCTTCCTGTCTCCACCTATATCCTTCCTTTGTCCCGCCCCCCTGACATCCGTCTGAAGAAGGGTCTCGACCCGAAACGTCACCCATTCCTTCTCTCCTGAGATGCTGCCTGACCTGCTGAGTTACTCCAGCATTTTATGAATAAATACCTTCGATTTGTACCAGCATCTGCAGTTATTTTCTTACACCCTCCACCCAAAAGAGTGTTTAGTTTAATTTAGTCTGGAAATACAGCATTGAAACAGGCCCTTCGGCTCACCGAGTCCATGCCGACCATCGATCACGCGTTCACACTAGTTCCATGTTACCACACTTTCTCATCCACTCCCTGCACACCAGGGGCAATTTACAGGGGGCCGATTAACCCACAAACCCGCACGTCTTTGGGCTGTGGAAGGAACCTGGAGAAAACCCACGTGGTCACAGGGAGAACGTGCAAACTCCACACAGACAGCGCCCGAGCTCAGGGTGGAACCTGGGTCCCTGGCGCTGTGAGACAGCAGCACTACCAGCTGCAGCACTGTGCTGGGTCACTCGGGCAAGCATTTGAGACCAAGAGTATAAGAAAATAACTGCAGATGCTGGTACAAATCGATTTATTCACAAAATGCTGGAGTAACTCAGCAGGTCAGGCAGCATCTCGGGAGATATGGGTCTTGTGATTTAGTACAAGAAGCATTGAGCTAGGACAGTAAATCAATGTGAAGTTATTAGTAGGCAGTGCTTTGCACATAAGCTGATGTAAGTCAGTGGTAGAAACATAGAAACATAGAAACATAGAAAATAGGTGCAGGAGTAGGCCATTCGGCCCTTCGAGCCTGCACCGCCATTCAATATGATCATGGCTGATCATCCAACTCAGTAACCTGTACCTGCCTTCTCTCCATACCCCCTGATCCCTTTAGCCACAAGGGCCACATCTAACTCCCTCTTAAATATAGCCAATGAACTGGCCTCAACTACCTTCTGTGGCAGAGAATTCCACAGACTCACCACTCTCTGTGTGAAGAAATGTTTTCTCATCTCGGTCCTAAAAGACTTCCCCCTTATCCTTAAGCTGAGACCCCTTGTTCTGCACTTCCCAGGTAATAATGATTACGTCTACTAAACTTTGGTTTAGTGTCTTTCGTTCAACCTGTCAGTTGATACCCTATGGAAACATAGAAAAATAGGTGCAGGAGGAGGCCATTCAGCCCTTCCAGCCAGCACCACCATTCAATGTGATCATTGCTGATCATTCTCAATCAGTACCCCGTTCCTGCTTTTTCCCCATATCCCTTGATTCCGTTAGCCCTAAGATCTAAATTGAACTCTCTCTTGAAAACATCCAGTGAATTGGCCTCCACTGCCTTCTGTGGCAGAGAATTCCACAGATTCACAACTCTCTGGGTGAAAACGTTTTTCCTCATATCAGTCCTAAAATGGCCGACCTTTTATTCTTAAACTGTGACCCCTGGGTAACAGGGTCAACGTTGCATTGTCTCCCTAATTTTTTGTGTAGTTTTCAGCGCGGAAAAAGGCCCTTCCACCCACTGAGTCCGTGCCGTCCGGTGATCCCCGCACACGAGCAGTATACTGCATACTAGGGTCCATGTACAGGTTTTACCGAAGCCAATTAACCTACAAACCTGTACATCTTTGGAGTGTGGGAGGAAACCGGAGCACCCGGAGAAAACCCACGCAGGTCACGGGGAGAACGTACAAAACTCCGTACCGACAGCACCCGTAGTCAGGATCGAACTCATGTCTCTGGCGCTGAGAGGCAGCAACTCTACCGCTGCGCCACCGTGGGTCTCCACTAGTTTCTTTCTTCCCTCTCTAATACCAAAGGGCATCGTGGAGAAGGGAGAGGAAGCCAGACGCTTCCGTTGACAAGAAAGGTGAGGAGTTTCCCTCTCTCCCTCCCTCCCTCCCTCCCTCCCTCCCTCTCCACTCTCCCTCTCCCCTCCCTCTTCCCCTTCCCCCTCCCTCTCCCTCACTCCCTACCTCTCCCCTCCCTCTCTCTCCATCCCTTTCCCCTCCCTCTCACCCTCTCCTCCCCCTCTCCCTCCCTCTCTCTCTCCCCTTCTCAACTCCCTCTCTCTCCCTTTCTCACCCGCTCCCCTCCCTCCCTCTCCACTCCCTCTCTCTTTCTCCCCCTCTCCCCTCCCTCCCTCTCTCTCCCTCCCTCTCCATCCCCCATCCCTCTCTTTCTCTCCCTCTCCCCTCCCTCTTCCCCTTTCCCCTCCCTCTCCCTTCCCTCTCCCTTTCTCTCTCTCTCCCTCTTCCTTCTCTCCTCTCTCTCCCCTCCCTCCCCTCCTCCCTCCCTCTCCCTCCCGCTCCCCACTCCCCTCCCCCTCTCACCCCCTCTCCCCCCCTCTCCCTCCCTCTCCCTCCCTCTCCCTCCCTCTCCTCTCCTCCCCTCCTCCCTCTCCCCCTCTCTCCCCCCCTCTCCCCTCCCTCCATGTGCTCCTGGCCTGACCTCCTTCGTCCACCTGCGCGCTTTTCTCTGCTTTTCTCTGCCCCTCGATTAAAAGTCAACTTGTTGTTTGTGTCTTATCTGGGATTTTATTAAATCCTTCTGAACCTTTTGCCAAATGAGATTCTGCTCGGTGAGAAAGCCTGAAGCACATCTTTGAAATCTTCTCCTGGAATTGGCTATTTCTGAGGATTATACGTGGCCATTTGCCCACCGGCCTCCCGGCAGGGCAGCAAATGTTGTAGGTTTACTGCCCGACCAGAGCTCCAGCAGAAATACCATCTCCAACACGCCTCGCTAATTGCTTTGCCATTATTTGTCAAGCAGGCGCAGATGTGTGGAGACAGAGTCAAGGGCTCTCCTGACCATGGCTGCCCTCTCTGAGGAAGCACTGCTAAAGCCCCAGTTTATTACACGACAGACCCAAAGACAAACCAATCATGGCTTCAGGGAAACAGAGAGGAACAATGTATTGGGGTGGCGCAGCGGTAGAGTTGCTGCCTTACAGCGCCGGAGACCCGGGTTCGATCCCGACCACGGGCGCTGTCTGTACGGAGTTTGTACGTTCTCCCCGTGACCTGCGTGGGTTTCCTCCGAGATCTTCGGTTCCCTCCCACACTCCAAAGACGTGCAGGTTTGTGGGTTAATTGGCTTGGTAAATGTAAAAATTGTCCCTCGTGGGTGTAGGATAGTGTTAATGTGTGGGGATCGCTGGTCGGCGCGGACCCGGTGGGCCGAAGGGCCTGTTTCTGCGCTGTATCTCTAAACTAAACTAAACTAAACTAAACTAAACTAAACTAAACTAAACTAAACTAAACTAAACTAAAAAGGTGCTAAACACTTTAATTCCCCTTCCCATTCCCACACAAACCTTTCTGTCCTAGGTCCCCTCCATTGTCAGAGTGAAACTAAACGCAAATTGGAGGAACAGCATCTCATATTTCACTTGGGCAGCTTAC
>NC_135990.1:15907165-15917165 GCF_053455715.1 Rhinoraja longicauda
CCCCTTTATTCTTAGACTGTGTGGCCCCTGGTTCTGGACTCCCCCAACATTGGGAACATTTTTCCTGCATCTAGCTTGTCCAGTCCTTTTATAAGATCCCCTCTCATCCTTCTAAACTCCAGTGAACACAAGCCCAGACTTTCCAATCTTTCCTCACATGACAGTCCCGCCATCCCAGGGATGAACCTGGTGAACCTACGCTGCACTGCCTCAATAGCAAGGATGTTTACCCACGCTGGCCTACGTCTGAGAGTCCAGGCATTCCCACTTCTCAACTGCCACGTCGGAGTGAAGGTCGTAGAGATAATAGAGTGATACAGCGTGGAAACAGGCCCTTCGGCCCAACTTGCCCACACCGGCCAACATGTCCCATCTACACTAGTCCCACCTGCCCGTGTTTGGTCCATATCCCTCCAGACCTGTCCTATCCATGTACCTGAATGTTTCTTAAGCGTTGGGATAGTCCCAGCCTCCACTACCTCCTCTGGCAGCTCGTTCCATACACCCACCATCATCGGCAGTCACTGGAAGCGAGTGTGACTGTCCTCTCCATAGGGTCGGACGCCTGTGCGTGACTTTGTTTAACGTGGGGAGACTGGTGCACAGACAGCCACCACACGGTCCTTGACAGATCTGGGTCAGGATCCAGTGGCGTGGAGTCCAAGACGACCGGGGACCCTTTTCTGCTGCAGCCTTCATCCATCCGCCTTCCCAGCCGTTGTGATGCTCCACTAAAGTCAGCCATCACCCTCCGTCTGTTCCAACACCGCCCTTTGTGTGAAAAAGTGAAAAGGTCAAACAGACAATTTCGGCTAAAATGTAAAATGGTTCTCAGCTAAATGAGCAGCACTGCATTCCAGACCCTTCGAATACAAGGGGCGGTCACGGTGGCGCAGCGGTAGAGTTGCTGCCTTACAGCGAATGCAGCGCCGGAGACTCAGGTTCCATCCTTCGATCAGGTTCGGAGTTTGTACTTTCTCCCCGTGACCTGCGTGGGTTTTCTCCGAGATCTTCGGTTTTCTCCCACACTCCAAAGACGTACAGGTATGTGGGTTAATTGACTGGGCAAATGTAAAAATTGTCCCTAGTGTGTGTAGGATAGTGTTAATCCCCGTACACACTCATGTATCCCCACACACACTCACATATCCCCGCGCACACTCACGTATCCCCACACACTCACGGCAGGGGGCGGGTGGTCCAACCAACTATTGTTGTTGTGTTTTGCTCACCAACGCTACGCTTTCCCAGAGCGCTGGGCTCCCCGGCACGGACGTGCAGGGTCATCTCCCACTTGTCTGGGACACAGTGCGTTTGAATTTACATTTAGATTTAGATTTAGAGATACAGCGCGGAAACAGGCCCTTCGGCCCACCGGGTCCGCGCCGCCCAGCGATCCCCGCACATTAACTCTATTCTACACACACTAGGGACAATTTACACATACACCAAGCCAATTAACCTACTAACCTGTACGTCTTTGGAGTGTGGGAGGAAACCTGAGATCTCGGAGAAAACCCATGCAGGTCACGGGGAGAACGTACAAACTCCGTACAGACAAGAGGTAGAGAAGAGTAGAGTCGGGTAGACGAGAATAGGGTTGGTTCTAGAGAAGTGGCACAGCATAGGGAAGGGTGGGGTGGGGTAGGGCTGGGTTGGGTTGGGTTGGGTTGGGTTGGGTAGGGTTGGGTAGGGTTGGGTTGGGTTGGGTAGGGTTGGGTAGGGTTGTGTAGGGTGGGTAGGGTTGGGTAGGGTTGGGTAGGTACGGTTGGGTAGGATTGGGTAGGGTTGGGTAGGTACGGTTGGGTAGGATTGGGTAGGGTTGGGCAGGGTAGGGTTGGGTAGGTAGGGTTGGGTAGGGTTGGGTAGGGTTGGGTAGGGTTGGGTAGGGTTGGGTAGGATTGGGTAGGTAGGGTTGGGTAGGATTGGGTAGGGTTGGGTAGGGTTGGGTTGGGTTGGGTAGGGTTGGGTAGGTAGGGTTGGGTATGGTTGGGTTGGGTTAGGTAGGGTTGGGTAGGGTAGGGTAGGTAGGGTTGGGTAGGGTTGGGTAGGGTTGGGTAGGGTTGGGTAGGGTTGGGTAGGGTTGGGTAGGATTGGGTATGGTTGGGTTGGGTTAGGTAGGGTTGGGTAGGGTTGGGTTGGGTAGGGTGGGTAGGGTTGGGTTCGGTTGGGTAGGGTTGGGTAGGATTGGGTATGGTTGGGTTGAGTTAGGTAGGGTTGGGTAGGGTTGGGTTGGGTAGGGTGGGTAGGGTTGGGTTGGGTAGGGTAGGGTGGGTAGGGTTGGGTAGGGTTAGGTCGGGTAGGGTTGGGTAGGGTTGGGTAGGGTTGGGTAGGGTTGGGTTGGGTTGGGTAGGCTTGGGTAGGGTAGATAGATTAGGGTAGAGTTGAGTAGGATAGGGTATAAGGTCGAGTAGAGTAGGGTGGAGCATGGTGGGTTAGGGTAGAGTATATGTGTAGGAAGGAACTGCAGATGCTGGTTTTGTTTAGTTTAGAGGGCGCTGTCTGTACGGAGTTTGTACGTTCTCCCCGTGACCTGCGTGGGTTTTCTCCGAGATCTTCCGTTTCCTCCCACACTCCAAAGACCTACAGGTTTGTAGGTTAATTGTATAATTAACCTGGTATAAATGTAAAATTATTCCTAGTGGGTGTAGGGTCGTGTTAATGTGTGGGGATCGCTGGTCGGTGGGCCGAAGGGCCTGTTTCGACGCTGTATCTCTAAGCTAAACTAAAAGTCGTCCGAGAACTTTGCAAACTGTGGTTCTGCGAGTGGAATTTGTTCAGTGCAGAAACAGGCCCTTCGGCCCACCGGGTCCATGCCGACCAGCGATCCCCGCACATTAACACTATCGTATTATAACACTAGGGACAATTTTTACATTTACCAAGCCAATTAACCTACACACATGTATGTCTTTGGAGTGTGGGAGGAAACCAAAGATCTTGGAGAAAACCCACGCAGGTCACGGGGAGAACGTACAAACTCCGTACAGACGGCGCCCGTGGTCAGGATGGAACCCGGGTCTCCGGCGCTGCATTCGCTGTAAGGCAGCAACTCGACCGCTGCACCACCTTGTTTGGTTTTGTTTATTTTAAAGGTAAAGAACGGAGAAAGGCACTTTGGCCCGCTGAGTCCAGACTGACCACCGACCACCCATTCACACTAGCTCTATAATACTCCACTTCTCCACTCCCTGCACACTAGGGTCCATTCACAGTGGGCCAACTAACCTACAAACCTGCACAACCCTGGGATGTTGGCTGAGTTACAGCACCCCGAGGTCAGGATTGAACCCGGGTCTCCGGTGCTGTGAGGCAGCAGCTCTACCCGCTGCGCCACTGTACCGCTCTTGAGCACTGGCTCTTTAGCTATAACAGAGTCATAGAGTCATAGTCATGCAGCACAGAAACAGGCCCTTCGGCCCAACGTGCCCACACCGACCAAGATGCCCCATCTTAGCTAGTCCCACCTACATCCCTCTAAACCTTTCCTATCCATGAACCTGTCCAAATATCTTTTAAATAATACCTGCCTCAACTACCTCCTCTGGAAGCTCGTTCCATGTACCCACTGCCTTGTGGGAAACAGTTGCCCCTCAGTTTCCTCTCCCACTTTAAACCTATGTCCTCTGGTTCTTGATTCCCCTACTCTGGGCAAGAGACTCTGTCCATCTACCCGATCTATTCCTCTCATGATTTTGTGCCCGTCATCCTCCAGCACTCCAAGGAATAGTCCTAGCCTGCTCAACCTCTGCCTATAGTTTAGTTTAGTTTAGAGATACAGCGCGGAAACAGGCCCTTCGGCCCACTGGGTCCGTGCCGACCAGCGATCCCCGCACACAAACACTATCCTACACACACTAGGGACAATTTTACAAGTACCAGGCCAATTAACCTACAAACCTGTACGTCTTTGGAGTGTGGGAGGAAACCGAAGATCTCGGAGAAAACCCACGCAGGTCACGGGGAGAACGTACAAACTCCGTACAGACAGCACCCGTAGTCGGGATCGAACCTGGGTCTCCGGCGCTGCATTCGCTGTAAGGCAGTGACTCTACCGCCGTGCTACCGTGACCGCCCGGCCCTTGAGTCCTGGCGCAGCGGTAGAATTGCTGCCTCACAGTGCCAGAGACCCGGGTTCGATCCTGACCACGGGCGCTGTCTGTACGAAGTTTGTACGTTCTCCCCGATCTGCGTGGGTTTTCTCCGAGATCTTCAGTTTCCTCCCACCCTCCAAAGACGTGCAGGTTTGTAGGTTAATTGTATAATTAACCTGGTATAAATGTAAAATTGTTCCTAGTGGGCGTAGGGTAGTGTTAATGTGTGGGGATCGCTGGTCGGTGGGCCGAAGGGCCTGTTTCGACGCTGTGTCTCTAAGCTAAACTAAAGGTCGTCTGAGAACTTTGCAAACTGTGGTTCTGCGAGTGGAATTTGTCGGGATAATTGGGTTACGTGTGAAGTGATCGGTGCACAGTCACGGCTTTGAAAGGCCCAATCAGGCAATGAATTTATGTGGGGACAAGAGTGGTGAATCCATTTAGCTCTCAGTGAGACTGTGCGAGACCTTCCCTCAGATTGTGCAACCCTGCCCATCTCTGCTGGTCCATTAAGCCATTAGACTGTGGACTCAGCATTGCTCTGCTCTTTACTTAATACAGAAGAGACTTTTACTTTCCTTTTGGGAAAGTGCCGGGGTAATTTTAGTGATTTCTTAGATCAATTCCAGAGGTAAATCACATGTCCTTTCAAGCACAGTTATAAAAATCTTGTCCTTTGATACCAGATCCTCGATCAAACTGCAGTAATCCAGATTTACACACTCTCAGCCCCAACTAACTTCTCACAACATCCAAGGAGGTGCAGTAATTAAATTTGCACTTGATTCAAGTCATACTCAATAAATCGGAATAAATTAACAAGGCATTAGTGCGGTCTCTACATTAAATTTGCATAGTGCATTTAATGAATATGCATCTTCGAGTAAAAAAGCTCCACCACTGTGAACCGTCTGAATTAGCATAACTACTTCCAACATGCTTCTTAAATAATGCACTCATTTGCACATCAGTGTGTTGGCTAATTCTAACTTCAGTCAGGGTACCATTGTAATTAAGACTTGAGCTTTAATTTTTAATGGAGTTTATGTTACATCAATCGTGACAGTAATGAGCGGCCAAGGAAACAAAAAGACTGCTAATAATTAAATTCACAAAACCAGTTCCAGGGATAATCATTCCTGAGGAGGAATTACACGACTAATTATTAATTAAATATTCATACCATCGCCGGGGCAACTCGAGCTCCTGTCCGGGTACCACGTTACTGTCGACGATGCTCCTCATCAATGTCTCTCTTCCCACCGATTCACAATTTAGGACATCAGCTCACTACGCCAGGCCTATTAATCAGACTGACGCATCGCCAAATGATGGCGGTCAATTTATTGCACCGAAGTGTTCCAATATTGTAACCTTCTGAACGGATTTATCTTTGTTATATCACAGATAATTTAGGATTAAACAGGATTGAGTTGTCTCGCAGGCCTCTTCCGACCTTTTGTCTTTTATTGTTGGGATGACAGAAGGCGAGAGGAGTCAAAGGAAGAGGTACTTATTATCACCATCACCCTCTCACTAAGAACCGGGTCAACACCTAGGGGTGCCGACTATCTCAATCCCAAATAAGGGACAAGGTGACGTCACCGCCCCGCGTGACCTCACCCTGCCAGCGGCCAGGTGCTCCCGCTCCACCAATGGCGGCTGCCCGGGCCAGGAGGCGGGTTGCCACGCAACCCCCAGCGCCTGGGCCTAAACTGTCCGGGCCTACAGTGTCCGGGCCTACAGTGTCCGGGCCTACAGTGTCCGGGCCTACAGTGTCCGGGCCTACAGTGTCCGGGCCTACAGTGTCCGGGCCTACAGTGTCCGGGCCCTACACTGTCCGGGCCTACACTGTCCGGGCCTACACTGTCCGGATTTACACTGTCCGGGCCTACACTGTCCGGGCCTACACTGTCCAAGCCTACAGCATCCAGGCTTACACTGTCCGGGCCTACACTGTCCAAGCCTACAGCATCCAGGCTTACACTGTCCGGGCCTACAGTGTCCGGACCTACACTGTCTGGGCCTACAGTGTCCAGGCCTACAGTGTCCGGGCCTACACTGTCCGGGCCTACAGCGTCCAGGCCTATACTGTCCGGGCCTACAGTGTCCGGGCCTACACTGTCCGGACCTACACTGTCCGGGCCTACAGTGAGCGGACCTATGGACCTCAGAAGGCAGTGCAGGAGTAGGCCATTCAGCCTTTCGAGCCAGCACCGCCATTCAATGTGATCATGGCTGATCATTCACAATCAGTACCCCGTTCCTGCCTTCTCCCCATACCCCCTGACTCCGCTGTCATTAAGAGCTCTATCTAGCTCTCTCTTGAAAGCACCCAGGGAATTGGCCTCCGCTGCCTTCTGAGGCAGAGAATTCCACAGATTTACAACTCTCTGACTGAAATTTTTGCCTCATCTCCATTCTAAATGGCCTACCCCTTATTCTTAAACTGTGGCCCCTGGATCTGGACTCCCCCAACATTGGGAACATGTTTCCTGCCTCTAATGTGTCCAACCCCTTAACAATCTTATATGTTTCAATAAGATCCCCTCTCATCCTTCTAAATTCCAGTGTATACAAGCCCAGTCACTCCAGTCTTTCAACATATGATAGTCCTGCCATTCTGGGAATTAACCTAGTGAACCTAGATAGAGCTCTGGGGGCTAGTGGAATCAAGGGATATGGGGAGAAGTTGAGCACAGGTCACAGGTTACTGATTGTAGATGATCAGCCATGATCACAATGAATGGCGGTGCTGGCTCGAAGGGCCGAATGGCCTCCTCCTGCACCTATTTTCTATGATTCTATGACTCGAAACGTCACCCATTCCTTCTCTCCACAGATGCTGCCTGTCCCGCTGAGTTACTCCAGCCTTTTGTGTCTGACAATAAATAATGTTCTTCCTTTGCATACAACAGGAAGGACTCCATGTAACAAAAGTTATCTCTTGTCTGTTTTCTCGGACATTTTGGAGGAGCTGCAGGTCATGTTGCAGTTGTATGAGACATTGGTGAGGCCGCATTTAGAGTATTGTGTTCAGTTCTGGGCACCGTGTTATAGGAAAGATGGTGCCAAGCTGGAAAGGGTTCAGAGAAGATTTACGAGGATGTTGCCAGGACTAGAGGGTGTGAGCTATAGGGAGAGGTTGAGTAGGCTGGGTCTCTATTCCTTGGAGCGTAGGAGGATGAGGGGTGATCTTATAGAGGTGTATGAAATCATTAGAGGAATAAATCGGGTAGATGCACAGAGTCTCTTGCCCAGAGTAGGGGAATCGAGGACCAGAGGACATGGGTTCAAGGTGAAGGGGAAAAGATTTAATAGGAATCTGAGGGGTAACTTTTTCACACAAAGGGTGGCGGGTGTGTGGAACAAGCTGCCAGAGGAGGAAGTTGAGGCTGGGACTATCCCAACGTTTAAAAAACAGTTAGACAGGTGCATGGATAGGACATGTTTGGAAGGATATGGACCAAATGCAGGCAAGTGGGACTAGATTTAGATTTTAGATTTAGAGATACAGCGCGGAAACAGGCCCTTCGGCCCACCGAGTCCGTGCCGCCCAGCGATCCCCGCACACTAACACTATCCTACACTAGGGACAATTTTTACATTTGTCCAGTCAATTAACCTACAAACTTGCACGTCTTTGGAGTGTGGGGAAACTGAAATTCTCGGAGAAAACCCACGCAGGTCACGGGGAGAACGTACAAACTCCGTACAGACGGCACCCGTAGCCAGGATCGAACCTGAGTCTCCGGCGCTGCATTCGCTGTAAGGCAGCAACTCTACCGCTGCGCCACAGTGCCGCCCGCGGTAGTCTATTGACCAGTGTAGCTGGGATATGTTGGCTGGTGTGGGCAAGTTGGGCCGAAGGGCCTGTTTCCACACTATATCACTCTATGACTCTGATTCCATATCAGTTAGGTCAGGACTCTGGAACAGTCTCTGCTAAGCAACATACCTGATGACTATTAACTGGCTTCCTCAATGTCCAACGAATAACCAAAGGGTTACAAGATGAAGTCTGATGATAAGGGTGAATTTTAGATGATCATACGCACACATTATTGTGAAAACAAGAGGGCAAGGCTTTCTATCTGGCACCTGGAGAATAAGAAAAGACATTATCACACTTCAGTGACCCTGGCATGAATGCTGACAGAGTTCCTAGTTTAGAGACACAGCGTGGGAACAGGCCCTTCAGCCCATCGAGTCCGCACTGACCATCGATAACCCAACACTGGACTAGTACTATCCCACACACCAGGGACAACTTACAGAAGCCAATTAATCTACAATCCCGAACGTCTTTGGAATGTGGGAGGAAACCGGAGCACCCGGAGAAAACCCATGTGGTCACAGGGAGAACGTACGATCTCAAGTCCCATTGAGTCGACTCCGCCATTCAATCATGATTGATCTATCTCTCTCTCCTAACCCCATTCTCCTGCCTTCTCCCCATAACCCCTGACACCCGCACTAATCAAGAATCTATCTACCTCAATAGACAATAGACAATAGGTGCAGGAGTAGGCCATTCAGCTCTTCGAGCCAGCACCACCATTCAATGTGATCATGGCTGATCATTCTCAATCAGTACCCTGTTCCTGCCTTCTCCCCATACCCCCTGACTCCGCTATCTTTAAGAGCTCTATCTAGCTCTCTCTTGAATGCATTCAGAGAATTGGCCTCCACTGCCTTCTGAGGCAGAGAATTCCACAGATTCACAACTCTCTGACTGAAAAGGTTTTTCCTCATCTCCGTTCTAAATGGCCGACCCCTTATTGTTAAACTGTGGCCCCTGGTTCTGGGCTCCCCCAACATTGGGAACATGTTTCCTGCCTCTAACGTGTCCAACCCCTTAATAATCTTATACGTTTCGATAAGATCCCCTCTCATCCTTCTAAATTCCAGTGTATACAAGCCTAGTCGCTCCAGTCTTTCAACATATGACATCTCTGCCTTTAAAATATCCACTGACTTGGCCTCCACAGCCTTCTGTGGCAAAGAATTCCCCAGATTCACCACCCTCTGACTAATGATTTGAGCAGGCATTTATCACTGCTGATTTGCGATGGTGGGCTTGATATTTGGGTGGGAGTGGGCTTTGAAAAGGAAGGAAATCAAGAGGGCTGTTAGAACCTAATGAGCATGTGATAGATAGATTAAAGGGAAATAAGTGGGAGAATGGGACTGATGGAGGAGGATAGAGAGCCAGGATCTTATTCCAGGGTGGAAATGTCAAAGACTGGAGGGTGAGAGGGGCAAAGTTTAAAGGAGACTAGACCAAGTGGACCCATTGGGCCCGAGCCTCTCCTGCATTGATGCATCACTCTCTCCTCTCCTCCCCCCTCCCCCTCCCCCTGCTCCCCTCCCCCCCACTCCCCTCTCGCCCCTCCCCCCTCCTCCCCTCCCCCTCCCCCTCCCCTCTTCCCCCTCCCCCTTCCCCTTCCCCCCTCCCCTCTCCCCACTCCCCCACTCCCCTCTACCCCCTCTCCCCGCCCCTCCCCTCCCCTCCTCTCCCCTTCACCTCCCCTCTCCCCCTCCCCTCTTCCTCCCTCCCCCTCCTCCCCTCCCGCTCCCCTCTCCCCCTCCCCTTCCCCCTCCTCCCCTCCCCTCTTTCCCCCCTCCCCCTTCCCCCCTCATTTATCATACCATATCGTATCATATAATTATCATACCATATCATATCATATCATTATCATATCGTATCATTATCATATCGTATCATATCATTATCATATTGTATTGTATCATCATATCATATCATATCATATCATATCATAATCATATCGTAACGTATCGTATCATTATCATATCGTATCATTATCATATCATATTGTATCATTATCATATCATATCATAGCATATCTTAAGCGTATCATTATCATATCGCATCGTATTATTAT
>NC_135990.1:15924665-15934665 GCF_053455715.1 Rhinoraja longicauda
ATTCGGCCCATCAAGTCTACCCCGCCATTCAATCGTGGCTGATCTATCTTTTCCACCTCAACCCCATTCTCCTGCCTTCTCCCCACAACCTCTAATCAAGAATCTATCTAACCACCCTCTGACTAAAGAAACTCCTCCTCATCTCCTTCCTGAATGAATGTCCTTTAATTCTGAGGCTGTGACCTCTAGTCCTAGACTCCCCCACTAGTGGAAACATCCTCCCCACATCCACTCTATCCAAGCCAGGTCCTTTAATTCTGAGGCTGTGGCCTCAGAAGGATCTTGTGGACCGAGTCCATAACTCCTTTAAAGCAGCAACAGAAATATAGAGAGTGGGAAAGAAAGCAATGGCCTCCATTGGTAAGGACATTGAGAACAGAAGACCGAGAATCTGAGGCTCTATAAGGCGCTGGTCAGGCCGCATTTGGAGTACTGTGAACAAATGTGGGCCCCATATCTGAGGATGTGCTGGCTCTGGAGAGGGTCCAGAGGAGGTTTACAGGAAGGATTCCAGGAATGAGTGGGTTAACATATAATGAGCGCTTGACAACACTGGGCCTGTACTCGTTGGAGTTTAGAAGAATGAGGGGGGAATCTCGTTGAAACTTACAGAATAATGAAAGGCCTGGATAGAGTGGATGTGGAGAGGATGTTTCCACTAGTGGAAGAGTCTAGGACCAGAGGGCACAGCCTCAGAATTAAAGAGCGCTCTTTTAGAAAGGAGGTGAGGAGGAACTTCTTCAGTCCAAGGGTAGTTAATCTGTGGAACTTATTGGCCCCGGAGGGTTGTGGAGGCCAAGTCAGTAGATATTTTTAAGGCAGAGATAGACAGGTTTGTGGCCCACATTTGTTCAAGATCCGCCAGGCCACTACAGGTTCTTGATTAGAACGGGCGTCAGGGGTTATGGGGAGAAGGCAGGAAAATGGGGTTAGGAGGCAGAGATCAGCCATGATTGAACGGCGGAGTGGACTCGATGGGCCGAATGGCCTAATTCTACTCCTATAACCCGTGAGCTTGTGAAAGTGTAAGCCCGACTTGCTAACCGCAGACCCCAAGCCACCATTATCAACACGACCCGTGCACAAGATGCACAGAATTAAAGGACGTTCCTTTAGGAAGGAGATGAGGAGAAATTTCTTTAGTCAGAGGGTGATGAATCTGTGGAATTCTTTGCCACAGAAGGCTAAAGCCAAGTTAGTGGATATTTTGTAAGGCAAAGATAGATAGATTTTTGATTAGTACGGGTGTCAGAGGTTATGGGGAGAAGGCAGGAGAATGGGGTTAGGAGGGAGAGATAGATCAGCCATGATTGAATGGCGGAGTAGACTTGATGGGCCGAATGGCCCAATTCTACTCCTATCACTTATGATCTTATGACACAAAGTGCTGGGGTAACTCAGCGGGTCAGGCAGCTTCTGTGGAGGAAAACGATTGGTGACATTTCGGGTTGGGACCCTTCTTCAGCAGAAAATGGATGGGTGACATTGTGGGTCAGGACCCTTCTTCAGCAGAAAGGCCCCGACCCGAAACATCACCCATCCTTTTTCTCCAGAGATGCTGCCTGACCCACTAAGTTGTCTAGCCTAAGAAAATAACTGCAGATGCTGGTACAAATCAAAGGTATTTATTCACAAAATGCTGGAGTAACTCAGCAGGTCAGGCAGCATCTCAGGAGAGAAGGAATGGGTGACGTTTCGGGTTGAGACCCTTCTTCAGACTGAGCCGCTGGCACTGACTATCTATAAAGTTGCACTCAAGGCAGTGGTGGAGGCAGATACGACCTTTAGAGGATTTTGGACAGGCACATGGATATAGAAACATAGAAACATTGAAAAAAGTTGCAGGAGGAGGCCATTCGGCCCTTCAAGCCAGCACCGCCATTCATCGTGATCATGGCTGATCATCCAGAACCCGTGCCTGCCTTCTCCCCATATCCCTTGATTCCACCAGCCACTAGAACTCTATCTAACTCTCTTTTAAATCCATCCAGTGATTTGACCTCCACTGCCCTCTGTGGCAGAGAATTCCACAAATTCACAACTCTCTGGGTGAAAAAGTTCCTTCTCACCTCAGTTTTAAATGGCCTCCCCTTTATTCTTAGACTGTGGCCCCTGGTTCTGGACTCCCCCAACATTGGGAACATTTTTCCTGCATCTAGCTTGTCCAGTCCTTTTATAATTTTATACGTCTTTATAAGATGTAGGAAATGGAGGGATATTTATCACTTGTGGGCAGTTGAGATGAGTTTAATTTGGCATTATGTTCAGCATGGACACTGTGGGCTGTATGGCCTGTTCCTATGTTCTGTGTTCAATGTTCACTATAAACTCCAGCTTGGACCATAATGGTCTCGTTACCTAGTCTTCTCTTTGTCACCTTGTGGTGGTGGAGAAGCTTGTGTGGTCCTGAGATCCTGAGAGCGATGCCACGCTCCAGGTAGGCCCAGGACAGAAAGGTCAGACTGGGAATGGGAGGGGAAGTTGAAGTGCTCAGCCACCGGGAGATCAGGTTGGTTAAGGCGGACTGAGCGAAGGTGTTGAGCGAAACGATCGCCGAGCCTGCGCTTGGTCTGTTTAGTGCAAGATACAGTCCCGATTAAAGATAGTCCGAGGGTCTCCAGTGAGGTGGTGTAAAAGGGGCTGGACACTGGATTAAATCCCAGCAGAGTCTGAGCTGTGCTCACATTGAAGGTGTTCCATAAGACGCCAACTCTTCCTGCAGCAAGTTGATCTTCATTGCCAGTTGTATCTGTGAATCCTTGACGTACATGATTAATTAGGCACACTCGTTGCTAGACTCTGTAAACATGGCAGCACAGCACTACAACACAGCACAGCTGGGATTCTGTGCCTGCTTGCTTTTTGTGGAAGAAATTCAGCTGTGAAAGGGTTAACCCTGGTAGGTGTCTTGCTTGGGAGACGTCTTGCTTAATTGCTTAATAAATGGTTGCAATGTTTGTGTGAAGAAGAAGTGAGTGTTGTTCTTATCTAGTCCCAGATGTAACGTATCCTGTGTTTAAGTTTACTTAAGGAATGTGCTGACTGGCACATTGTGTAGCCTGTTATCAGAATTATGGTGTACCACGCTGTATAAAGTACCTTAGATTCTGTCATAGAAACATAGAAACATAGAAAATAGGTGCAGGAGTAGGCCATTCGGCCCTTCGAGCCAGCACCGCCATTCAATATGATCATGGCTGATCATCCAGCTCAGTATCCCATACCTGCCTTCTCGCCATACCCCCTGATCCCTTTAGCCACAAGGGCCACATCTAACTCCCTCTTAAATATAGCCAATGAACTGGCCTCAACTACCTTCTGTGGCAAAGAATTCCACAGATTCACCACTCTCTGTGTGAAAAAAAAACGTTCTCATCTCGGTCCTAAAAGACTTCCCCCTTATCCTTAAACTGTGACCCCTTGTTCTGGACTTCCCCAACATCGGGAACAATCTTCCCGCATCTAGCCTCTCCAACCCCTTAAGAATTTTATATGTTTCTATAAGATCCCCCCTCAGTCTTCTAAATCCCAGCGAGTACAAGCCGAGTCCTGCTACAGAACTGTAGCTACCTTGCTTTAGAGAGCTGATCTCCCCGTGATACCACACTAATAAAGACCGGTGAAGAGAGCCTTCTCCTCGTCCGAGTCTGATTTTCTCAAGCAGGAGAAAAATCTTCGATACTTATCAAGCAGAAATGGTAGAGTTGCCGCAGCGGTAGAGTTGCTGCCTTACAGCGAATGCAGCGCCGGAGACTCAGGTTCGATCCTGATTTTTGATTAGTACAGGTGTCAGAGGTTACGGGGAGAAGGCAGGAGAATGGGGTTAGGAGGGAGAGATAGATCAGCCGCGATTGAATGGCGGAGTAGACTTGATGGGCCGAATGGCCTAATCCTGCTCCTATCACATGACCTTTTGACCTAATGGTGGGAGACTGGTTTGTATGATGGACTGGGCCAAGCCTGGTTGTGTATTCCGATAGGATGTTTTCCATGGAAAGCATGGAAACTGGCCCTTCAGCCCGACTTGCCCATGCTAACCAAGATGCCCCATCTACACCAGTCCCACCTGCCCGTGTTTGGCCCATACCCCTTTAAACCTTTCCTAACCGTGTACCTGTCCAAATGTTTTTTAAATGACATGCCTAATTTCCTCAGTGTTGCGAGGAAATAGAGTTGTTGATGTTGCTTCATTGTTCCCGGTCCAGGATAAATTGTTGGTGATATGGATAAAAACAAATAAATAGAGATTGATAGATTCTTGATTAGTGCGGGTGTCAGGGGTTATGGGGTGAAGGCAGGAGAATGGGGTTAGGAGGGAGAGATCGATCAGCCATGACTGAATGGCGGAGTAGACTCGATGGGCCGAATGGCCTATTTCTGTTCCTATCACTTATGACTTTATGACCTGATGAGATTCTTGATTAGTACGAGTGTCAGGGATTGTGGGGGGAAAGGCAGGGGAATGGGGTTAGGAGGGAGAGATAGATCAGCCATGATTGATTGGCAGAGTAGATGTGATGGGCCG
Organism: Rhinoraja longicauda; assembly: GCF_053455715.1. Lineage (NCBI taxonomy): Eukaryota > Metazoa > Chordata > Chondrichthyes > Rajiformes > Arhynchobatidae > Rhinoraja > Rhinoraja longicauda. Next base: position 15,929,191 of record NC_135990.1, read on the forward strand.
AATGGCCTAATTCTGCTCCTATCATTTATAAATCAGGGGCACTGATTTGAACTGAGATTATCTTGCAAATTAGTTGCACTGTAGAAGACACTAAAAAATATATGACTCGATATATAGTGTGGTTCACAAACTACCCGTCTCTACTCTAGATGGGTCGAATGGCCTAATTCTGCTCCTATCGCTTATAAACATATTTACACTGAGGAACCTGAAGCTCTCAAACTCCAAAGACGCACAGGTATGTAGGTTAATTGACTGGGTAAATGTAAAAATTGTCCCTAGTGTGTGTAGGATAGTGTTAGTGTGCGGGGATCGCTGGGCGGCGCAGACTCGGTGGGCCGAAGGGCCTGTTTCCGTGCTGTATCTCTAAATCTAAATCTAAAAAAAAATCTATTTCACGGGCATCTTCTTGAAGATTCGCGTTTCAATAACATTTCAATAAGTTAACAATAAGTTAAGTCAGTAACTAGCCTTCGCTGGTTGGTGGGGTGGTGGAGCAGCTCACATACTCTAAGCACTGAACGTCACGTCACACGGACACGCACAAAACACTGGGGACCGGGGATCAGGGGGTCTCGGCGTCTGGGCAGGGGCTGCCATGGGTGAGGGTACCCCAGGAGACCACACTGAGGGTGGCACGGTGGCACAACTGGGTAGAGTTGCTGCCTCACAGCGCCGGAGACCCGGGTTCGATCCCGACTACGGGCGCTGTCTGCGCGGAGTTTGTACGTTCTCCCCGTGACCTGCCTGGGTTTTCTCCGGGTGCTCCGGTTTCCTCCCACACTCCAAAGACGTGCGGGTTTGTAGGATAATTGGCTCCTGTAAATTTCCCCCTCGTGTGTAGAGAGTGGATGAGAAAGTGGGACAACATAGAACTATGTGTACGGGGTGATCGGGGGGCAGCATGGACACAGTGGGCTGAAGGGCCTGTTTCCACGCTGTCTCTCTAAACTTTGCTGAGTGCAACAGCATCAGGCTCTTCCTCCCCCTTCACTTCCTCCCCCATCACTTCCTCCCCTTCACTTCCTCTCCCTTCACTTCCTCCCCCTTCACTTCCTCCCCCTTCATTTCCTCCCCCTTCATTTCCTTCCCCCTCATTCCCCTCCCCCACTCTTAATTCCCCCACCCCCTCTTTCTCCTCCCTCCCCATCCCCTCTTTCCCCTCCCACTCCCTCTTCCCCCTCTCTATCCCCTCCACCCTCCCTCCCTCTCTCCCCCTCTCCTCTCCCCCTCCTATCTCCCCCTCTCCCCTCTCTCCCCCTCTCTCCTCTCTCCTCTCTCCCCTCTTCTCTCCCCCTCTTCTCTTCTCCCCTCCCTATCCCCTCCACCCTCCCTCCCTCCCTCTCCCCCCTCTTTCTCCCCCCTCCTCTCCCCTCCTCTCTCCCCTCTCTCCCCTCTCCCTCCTCTCTCTTCTCCCCTCTCCCCTCTCCCCCTCTCCCCTGTCCCCCTCTCCCCCTCTCCCCTCTCCCTCTCTCCCTCTCTCTCCCCCCTCCCCTCTCTCCCCCTGTCCCCCTGTCCCATGGAGTGTGTCTACACTGTACCAGTGTGGCCAGCAGTGTCCCATCCCCACCAGTGTACACAACACTCTTTATCGCCTCCACAGTAATTAGTGCATTTACAGAATGAACACACTCCGTTTGCTATCATCTGGTTAATCGCCAGTTTAATTAATCTAATTAAATCAATTTGCAAAACTATTCGAGCGTGAATGTTGTTTGGTAAACAGACTTCTGCTTGTCAACTCAGCTGCAGAAAACTCCTTTTGTTTCCATATCACAGGCCTCACAATGTGAGCAAGTTTACTTTAGTTTAGAGATACAGTGCGGAAACAGGCCCTTCGGCCCATCGAGTCCGTGCCGACCAGCGATCCCCGCACACTAACACTATCCTGCACACACTAGGGACAATCTTTACATTTACCAAGCCAATTAACCTACAGACCTGTACGTCTTTGGAGTGTTGGAGTGAAACCGGAGTACCCGGAGAAAACCCATGCGGGTCACGGGGAGAATGTACAAACTCTGTACAGACAGCGCCCGTGGTCGGGATGGAACCCGGGTCTCCGGCGCTGTGAGGCAGCAACTCTACCGCTGCACCACCGCGCCACACTGTGGTGTAGGTTCCCAGGGTGGTATCTCGCCTTCCTGATTCTCTCCTCCCCGACTGGCAATTCTCCCCCAATTCTCCCCCAATCTCCCCTCCCTCCCTCCCTCCCTCCCTCCCTCCCTCCCTCCCTCCCTCCCTCCCTCCCTCCCTCCCTCCCTCCCTCCCTCCCTCCCTCCCTCCCTCCCTCCCTCCCTCCCTCCCTCCCTCCCTCCCTCCCTCCCTCCCTCCCTCCTCTCTCCCTCCCTCCCTCCCTCCCTCCCTCCCTCCCTCCCGCCCTCCCTCCATCCCAGTTATCACTCCTCCTCCCTCCCTCCCTTATTATTATCTGAATGGTGTCAAGTTAGGAAAAGGGGACGTACAACGAGATCTGGGTGTCCTAGTGCATCAGTCACTGAAAGGAAGCATGCAGGTACAGCAGGCAGTGAAGAAAGCCAATGGAATGTTGGCCTTCATAACAAGAGGAGTTGAGTATAGGAGCAAAGAGGTCCTTCTGCAGTTGTACAGGGCCCTAGTGAGACCGCACCTGGAGTACTGTGTGCAGTTTTGGTTTCCAAATTTGAGGAAGGATATTCTTGCAATTGAGGGCGTGCAGCGTAGGTTCACTAGGTTAATTCCCAGAATGGCGGGACTGTCATATGTTGAAAGACTGGAGCGGCTAGGCTTGTATACACTGGAATTTAGAAGGATAAGAGGAGATCTTAATGAAACATATAAGATTATTAAGGGGTTCGACACGTTAGAGGCAGGAAACATGTTCCCAATGTTGGGGGAGTCCAGAACAAGGTGCCACAGTTTAAGAATAAGGGGTAGGCCATTCAGAACGGAGATGAGGAAAAACTTTTTCAGTCAGAGAGTTGTGAATCTGTGGAATTCACTGCCTCAGAAGGCAGTGGAGGCCAATTCCCTGAATGCATTCAAGAGAGAGCTAGATAGAGCTCTTAAGGATAGCGGAGTCAGGGGGTATGGGGAGAAGGCAGGAACGGGCTACTGATTGAGAATGATCAGCCACCTGCACCTATTGTCTATTGTCTATTGTCTGTAAAGGTTAGGATTTGCTTCGTGTGGCATTTGTCCTCCAAGGGTGAAGAATCAGGACTTTCAGATCATGGTCTCAGTGCTGGTTGATGGAGAACCATCATAGATGCTGATCTCCGCCCAGCAGGTGCGATCCTGGACATTGGGTGCTGTCTGTAGATCTACAGGTTAATTGTCGGTTAATTGGCTTCGGTAAAATTGTAAATAGTCCCCAGTGTGTGTAGGATAGTGTTAGTGTGCGGGGATCGCTGGTCGGCACGGACCCGGTGGGCCGAAAGGGCCTGTTTCCGCGCTGTACCTCTAAACTAAACTCCACTAAACTAATCTACAGCTCCACTGCCTGTCCTACCAAACAGTTCACTCCCTATAATGAATGGCTCCAATTAATTCCCAGGACGTGTTTCTACGGTCTTGGTGCAGATGCAAAGTAGGGTTGCCAATGGTCCCCGTATTAGCCGGGACATCCCGTATTTTGGGCTGAATTAGTTTGTCCCGTACGGGACCGCCCTTATCCCGCATTAGTATGGTTGCCAACTTTCTCGCCCCAAATAAGGGACAAATGGGCGTCGTCACCGCCCCGCACCCCACGTGACCTCACCCAGCCAGCGGCCACGTGCTCCCGCTCCACCAATGGCGGCCGCCATTGGTGGAGCGGAAGCACGTGGCCGCTGGCTGGGTGAGGTCACGTGGGGCGCGGGGCGGTGATGTCACCTCGTCCCGTATTGGGAGCGAGGAAGTTGGCAACCCTACTAGTGCAGAGTGAGGACAGGGTGACCAGCAACACCTCTCAAAGCGTGACGCTGATGGATTACCGTGTCGGAAGGAACTGCAGACGCTGGTTTGCACTGAAGATGGACGCAAAACGCTGGAGTAACTCAGCGGACAGGCAGCATCTTGGGGGAAAACCAATAGGTGACGTTTGGGGTCGAGACCCCACTTCATTCTTCCACACCGCCACAGGTTTACATTTTGGCCAGGGTGTATGACCTCCAATTTAGATTATTGCTTGGCTGTTGCTCCAGTATAAATGGACCAATGTTCAGAATGAAATTGTAGGACAAAGATTTGACAGTACCAGCCAGTGAGAACACCCAGGCACGCCAATACAACGCAGACAGAAGGCAGGGCTACTAAACAACGTTTGAGAGGATGCTAGGCGGCACGGTGGCGCAGCGGTAGAGTTGCTGCCTTACAGCGAATGCAGCGCCGGAGACCCGGGTTCCATCCCGACTAAGGGTGCTGTCTGCACGGAGTTTGCACGTTCTCTCCGTGGGTTTTCTCCGAGATCTTCGGTTTCCTCCCCACACTCCAAAGACGCGCAGGTTTGTAGGTTAATTGGCTTGGTAAATGTAAAAATTGTCCCTAGTGGGTGTAGGATGGTGTTAATGTGCGGGGATCACTGGTCGGCGCGGACACGGTGGGCCGAAGGGCCTGTTTCCGTGCTGTATCTCTAAACTAAAAGCTGCCTGGGCAAGTGAGAACAAATCATCTTTAATGAGTCTAGTTTAGTTTAGTTTGGAGATACAGCGCGGAAACAGGCCCTTTATCAGGGGGCAATTAACCGACAAACCTGCACAACTTTGAGATGTGGGAAGAAACCGGAGCACCCGGAGATCACAGCGAGAACGTGCAAACTCCACACAGGGAGCATCCAGATCGAATTCGGGTCGCTGCGCTTTGAGGCAGCAGCTCTACCCGCTGCACCACTGTGCACACCTGCCCAACCTGGTCTATTACTCTTCTGCACTAGGCGGGTGGTCAGGATATTTATGCACAACTCTGGGTGTCTACCTTCGGTTTTGAAATCCAACATCTGCAGTTCCTTCCGACACTTGACGGTAATTCTTGCTCTGCACACTGGGTGGCGCTCACACGACACTGGGTGGCGCTCACACGAGTGCTGGAGTAACTCAGTGGGTCAGGCAGCATCTGTGGAGAACATGGATGGTGTGACGTTTATAGTGCTGGAGTAACTCAGTGGGTCAGGCAGCATCTCTGGAGAACATGGATAGGTAACGTTTCACAGAGTGCTGGAATAACTCAGCGGGTCAGGCAGCATCTGTGGAGAACATGGATGGGTGACGTTTCGGATCAGGGACCCTTCTACCACTGATTGTAGTAGGTGGGGTGAAAGCTGGGATCAAGTCCATGTACCTGTCCAAATGCATTTTATCAGTTGTTATCGACCCTGCCTCAACTACCTTCTCTGGCAGCTTGTTCCATACACCCACCACCCTCTGTGTGGGAAAAGTTGCCCCTTGTGTTTCGATTAAATCTTTCCCCTTTCAGCCCAAACCTTTGTCCTCTGGTTCTTGATTCCCCTCCTCCAGGTGA
>NC_135990.1:15942405-15947405 GCF_053455715.1 Rhinoraja longicauda
GCAATGAGTCTGGTTATAATTAAGTTCAATAATGACAGGAGCAGGATTCGGCCATTCGGCCCATCAAGTCTACTCCGCCATTCAATCATGGCTGGTCTATCTCCCCCTCCCAACCCCATTCTCCTGCCTTCTCCCCGTAACTCCTGACACCCACAATAATCTGCACTATCTGAGTTAGATAGAGCTCTAGGGGCTAGTGGAATCAAGGGATATGGGGAGAAGGCAGGTACGGGTTACTGATTGGGGATGATCAGCCATGATCACAATGAATGGCGGTGCTGGCTCGAAGGGCCAAATGGCCTCCTCCTGCACCTGTTTTCTGTGTTTCTATGTAATCAAGGATCTATCTATCTCTGCCTTTAAAAAAAAAATCCATTGACTTGGCCTCCACAGCCTTCTGTGGCAAAAGGTCCTCCAGATTCTGATCAGCGACTAGTGGGAACGCTAGACCCGGGAGCTTGGTGTTCAAAACTGCACCTGTAAAGGTTGGATGTTACACTTTCATATGGCCGTTCGGGGAGCCCAGATCACCAGAAGGTCGAGGGGGGGTGGGGGTCTCAGAAGTCTACAGGTCAGTGAACCGTTTATCAGCGTGCCCCCGACACTAGTGGAGTCGGGAGTACACATTAGTTCATCAAAGGACAGAATGAAGGGCCTCGACCCGAAACGTCACCCATTCCTTCTCTCCGGAGACGCTGCCTGACCCGGTGAGTTACTCCAGCATTGTGCGTCTATCTTCGGTCTACACCAGCATCTGCAGTGTCTGTATGCACACAGTTCATCGAAATACTTGCAAACGAGGACCTGAGCTACTGGGAGAGGGTGAGGAGGCGAGTTTTATTCTTGGAGTGCAGGAGGCTGAGAGGTTATTTTATAGAGATGTACAAAATCGAGAGGGGGAGAGATATTAGTATTTCGGTTTCACCAAGCCCACAACCAACAATAGACAATAGACAATAGGTGCAGGAGGAGGCCATTCGGTCCTTCGAGCCAGATGTGATCATGGCTGATCATTCTCAACCAGTACCCCGTTCCTGCCTTCTCCCCATACCCCCTGAATCCACTATCCTTAAGGTTAAACAATCACGTTTCCATTGTTATCGTTACTTTTTTTTTGCATTTCTTTCATTCATATCTCTCTCGATTTCTCTCGTTTCCCTTTCCCCTGACTCTCAGTCTGAAGAACGGTCTCGACCCGAAACGTCACCTATTCGTTTTTCCCCAGAGGTGCTGCCTGTCCCGCTGAGTTACTCCGTCCTTTTGTGTCGATATTCGGTTTAAACCAGCATCTGTAGTTCCTTCATACAGATGTTAGTGTCTGTTGTGTTGCCGCAAGTAAGAATTTAATTGTACCGTAGGAAAGAAAACTCCAGATGCTGGTTTAAATCGAAGGAGGACACAAAATGCTGGAGTAACTCAGCGGGACAGGCAGCATCTCTGGAGAGAAGGAATGGGTGACGTTTCGGGTCGAGATGCAGGATTACAAAATGCTGGAGTAACTTCAGTCTGAAGATGGGTCTCGACCCGAAACGTCACCCATTCCTTCTCTCCAGAGATGCTGCCTGACCCGCTGAGTTACTCCAGCATTTTGTGTCTACCTGTAACTGTACCGTTTCGGGCTTATGACTGAAACTATGTTGAGTCTTTTACCCAGGGTAGAGGAATCGAGAACCATAGGACATGGGTTTAAGCTGAGAGGGGGAAAGATCTCACATGAACTCGAGGGTCACTTTTTCACACAGTGGGTGGTGGGAATATGAATTGAGCTGCCAGATGTGGTAGTGAAGCAGGTACTAAAATCTATATACTAATACTCTCTTTTGTTTGTTTGTTTGTTCCTGAACTACAGGCAAAACGGTACACGATAGCGCGACAATTTTAGGCCCACCTTACTCACCGTCGTCCCTTTGGTGCGAATGGAAGAAGTTTCATTGAAATCGGTGTTACATTTTTTAAGTTATTCACATTTTAAAGTTTCAATCTATCTCCTAGGGAGGGACCGGGAGGGAGGGACGGGGAGGAGGGAGGGAGGGGGGAGGAGGTAGGATTTAGGTTTTTCTTTTTAGATTTAGAGATACAGCGCGGAAACAGGCCCTTCGGCCCACTGAGTCCGCGCCACCCAGCGATCCCCGCACATTAACACTATCCTACACACACTAGGGACGATTTTTACATTTTACCCAGTCAATTAACCTACATACCTGCACGTCTTTGGAGTGTGGGAGGAAACCGAAGATCTCGGAGAAAACCCACGCAGGTCACGGGGAGAACGTACAAACTCCGTACAGACAGCGCCCGTAGTCAGGATCGAACCTGAGTCTCCGGCGCAGCATTCGCTGCAAGGCAGCAACTCTACCGCTGCCCACCATGCCGCCGGATAAGGGGGGTTGAGGGATGGACTGGGGGAAGGAGGGTTGAGGGAGGGGAGGGGGGGTGAGGGGGAGGTGAGGGGGAGGGGAGGAGAGGGAGCTGAACTAATACCGGAGAAGTTTGGGGCCCAACTTGGTCTAGCAACATTTAAAAGTTGTCTGAAGAAGGGCCCTTACCCCAAACGTCACCCATCCTTTTTCTCCAGAGATGCTGCCTGGCCCGTTGAGTTACTCCGGCACAGTGCGTCTAGCGACAACGTTTAAAATACACCTGAACAGGTACATGGATAGGAAAGGTTTAGAAGGATATGGGCCAAACGCGGGCAAGTGGGACTATTGTAGATGGGTTACCTTGCTCGGTACAGTAGAGGTGGCCCCATGACTTTATAATTCTAAACGGAGGATTCGAAGATGCGCCGGCGGTCCGTTTCCCTCGACTTCTGATTATTCGGAAAGTAGAAATCGAACAGAGTTGGGGGTGACCGCCAGAGAAGGACAAACTGTTGGCGGGAGGTAACGAGGTCCCAATGTACACGCGGTATTTTCCACAGCTCATTTTAATCATCCAGCCAGTCAACATAACGAGATAGACACAAAACGCTAGAGTAAATTAAAGATGATAGGCTTGTATCCACTGGAGTTTAGAAGGATGAGAGGGGATCTTATAGAGACGTATAAAATTATTAAAGGACTGGACAAGCTAGATGCAGGAAAAATGTTCCCAATGTTGGGGGAGTCCAGAACCAGGGGCCACACAGTCTAAGAATAAAGGGGAGGCCATTTAAAACTGAGGTGAGAAGGAACTTTTTCACCCAGAGAGTTGTGAATTTGTGGAATTCTCTGCCACAGAGGGCAGTGGAGGCCAAATCACTGGATGAATTTAAGAGAGAGTTAGATGGAGCTCTAGGGGCTAGTGTAATCAAGGGATATGGGGAGAAGGCAGGCATGGGTTACTGATTGTGGATGATCAGCCATGATCACAATGAATGGCGGTGCTGGCTCGAAGGGCCGAATGGCCTACTCCTGCGCCTATTTTCTATGTTTCTATGTTTCTATGTTTCTAACTGCAGATGCTGGTTTAAACCGAAGATAGACATGAAAATGCTGGAGTAACTCAGCGGGTCAGGCAGCATCTCTGGAGAGAAGGAATGGGTGACGTTTCGGGTCGAGACCCTTCTTCAGACTGAGAGTCAGGGGAATGCGAGACATGGAGATACGTAAGGATGAGGTGTGAAAACACGGATCAAAGTGGACGCTGCTCAAGGAATGTCGAATGGTACAATATAATAGTTTAGTTTAGAGACACAGCATGGAAACAGGCCCTTCGGCCCACCGAGTCCACGCCGACCATCGATCAATAGACAATAGACAATAGGTGCAGGAGTAGGCCATTCGGCCATTCGGCCCTTCGACCATCACCGTTCACATTGGCTCTATGCTATCCCACTTTCTTATCCACACACTAGTGGGCAGTTTACAATTTACAGAGGCCAATTAGCCCACAATTCCGCACGTCTTTGACATGTTGGATGGAGACCGGGGCACCCGGGGGGAACCCACGCGATCACGGAGAGAACGCAGTACAAACGCCGTGCAGTCAGCACCCGAGGTCAGGATGGAACCCGGGACTCTGGCGCTGTGAGGCAGCAACTCTACCGCTGCGTTAAGTGCTGGAGGCACTCAGCGGGTCGGGCAGCATCTCGGGAGGGGAGACGTGTCGGGTCGGGACCCTTCTACAGACCTCCTTGCGTTGCAAATGCCTGAACTCCAGTCGGGGGATGAACTCGAGACGGGAGCAGATACTCACAGTGTGCGTCTTCACACACACACACACGCACACACACACACACACACACACACACACCGTTGCACACTGCTACCGTCCTCACAACCCCACCGACCCGTCTTCGGTCAATAGACAATAGGTGCAGGAGGAGTCCATTCGGCCCTTCGAGCCAGCACCACCATTCACTGTGATCATGGCTGATCATTCACAATCAGTACCCCGTTCCTGCCCTCTCCCCATACCCCCTGACTCCGCTATCCTTAAGAGCTCTATCTAGCTCTCTCTTGAATGCATTCAGAGAATTGGCCTCCACTGCCTTCTGAGGCAGAGAATTCCACAGATTCACAACTCTCCGACTGAAAATGCCTTTCCTCATCTCCGTTCTAAATGGCCTACCCCTTATTCTTAAACTGTGTGGCCCCTTGTTCTGGACTCCCCCAACATTGGGAACATGTTTCTTGCCTCGAACGTGTCCAACCCCTTAATAATCTTATATGTTTTGATAAGATCCCCTCTCATCCTTCTAAATTCCAGTGTATACAAGCCTAGTCGCTCCAGTCTTTCAACATATGACAGTCCCGCCATTCCGGGAATTAACCTGGTGAACCTACGCTGCACGCCCTCAATAGCAAGAATATCCTTCCTGTGTGGAGTTAGCACGTTCTGCCTGTGACCGCGTGGGTTTTCTCCAGGGGGCCAAGCCAACACTAATTTCAGTTGGGAGAGACAGGATGCTGGAGTAACTCAGCGGGTCAGGCAGCATCTCTGGAGAGAAGAGATGGGTGAGGTTTGAGATCGAGACCCGAACGTCACCCATTCCTTCTCTCCAGAGATGCTGCCTGACC
>NC_135990.1:15952405-15964905 GCF_053455715.1 Rhinoraja longicauda
CGCGCTGTATCTCCAAACTAAACTAAACTAGACTCATTAAAGATGATTTGTTGTCACTTGCCCAGGCAGCTTTTAGTTTAGAGATACAGCACGGAAACAGGCCCTTCGGCCCACCGTGTCCGCGCCGACCAGTGATCCCCGCACATTAACACCATCCTACACCCACTAGGGACAACTTTTACATTTACCAAGCCAATTAACCTACAAACCTGCGCGTCTTTGGAGTGTGGGAGGAAACCGAAGATCTCGGAGAAAACCCACGGAGAGAACGTGCAAACTCCGTGCAGACAGCACCCTTAGTCGGGATGGAACCCGGGTCTCCGGCGCTGCATTCGCTGTAAGGCAGCAACTCTACCGCTGCGCCACCGTGCCGCATAGCATCCTCTCAAACGTTGTTTAGTAGCCCTGCCTTCTGTCTGCGTTGTATTGGCGTGCCTGGGTGTTCTCACTGGCTGGTACTGTCAAATCTTTGTCCTACAATTTCATTCTGAACATTGGTCCATTTATAATGGAGCAACAGCCAAGCAATAATCTAAATTGGAGTCATACACCCTGGCCAAAATGTAAACCTGTGGCGGTGTGGAAGAATGAAGTGGGGTCTCGACCCCAAACGTCACCTATTGGTTTTCCCCCAAGATGCTGCCTGTCCCGCTGAGTTACTCCAGCGTTTTGCGTCCATCTTCAGTGCAAACCAGCGTCTGCAGTTCCTTCCGACACGGTAATCCATCAGCGTCACGCTTTGAGAGGTGTTGCTGGTCACCCTGTCTCACTCTGCACTAGTAGGGTTGCCAACTTCCTCGCTCCCAAATACGGGACGAGGTGACATCACCGCCCCGCGCCCCACGTGACCTCACCCAGCCAGCGGCCACGTGCTCCCGCTCCACCAATGGCGGCCGCCATTGGTGGAGCGGGAGCACGTGGCCGCTGGCTGGGTGAGGTCACGTGGGGTGCGGGGCGGTGACGACGCCCATTTGTCCCTTATTTGGGGGTGAGGAAGTTGGCAACCATACTAATGCGGGATAAGGGCGGTCCCGTACGGGACAAACTAATTCAGCCCAAAATACGGGATGTCCCGGCTAATACGGGACCATTGGCAACCCTACTTTGCATCTGCACCAAGACCGTAGAAACACGTCCTGGGAATTAATTGGAGCCATTCATTATAGGGAGTGAACTGTTTGGTAGGACAGGCAGTGGAGCTGTAGATTAGTTTAGTGGAGTTTAGTTTAGAGGTACAGCGCGGAAACAGGCCCTTTCGGCCCACCGGGTCCGCGCCGACCAGCGATCCCCGCACACTAACACTATCCTACACACACTGGGGACTATTTACAATTTTACCGAAGCCAATTAACCGACAATTAACCTGTAGATCTACAGACAGCACCCAATGTCCAGGATCGCACCTGCTGGGCGGAGATCAGCATCTATGATGGTTCTCCATCAACCAGCACTGAGACCATGATCTGAAAGTCCTGATTCTTCACCCTTGGAGGACAAATGCCACACGAAGCAAATCCTAACCTTTACAGACAATAGACAATAGACAATAGGTGCAGGAGGCTGATCATTCTCAATCAGTACCCCGTTCCTGCCTTCTCCCCATACCCCCTGACTCCGCTATCCTTAAGAGCTCTATCTAGCTCTCTCTTGAATGCATTCAGGGAATTGGCCTCCACTGCCTTCTGAGGCAGTGAATTCCACAGATTCACAACTCTCTGACTGAAAAAGTTTTTCCTCATCTCCGTTCTGAATGGCCTACCCCTTATTCTTAAACTGTGGCCCCTTGTTCTGGACTCCCCCAACATTGGGAACATGTTTCCTGCCTCTAACGTGTCCAACCCCTTAATAATCTTATATGTTTCATTAAGATCTCCTCTTATCCTTCTAAATTCCTGTGTATACAAGCCTAGCCGCTCCAGTCTTTCAACATATGACAGTCCCGCCATTCTGGGAATTAACCTAGTGAACCTACGCTGCACGCCCTCAATTGCAAGAATATCCTTCCTCAAATTTGGAAACCAAAACTGCACACAGTACTCCAGGTGCAGTCTCACTAGGGCCCTGTACAACTGCAGAAGGACCTCTTTGCTCCTATACTCAACTCCTCTTGTTATGAAGGCCAACATTCCATTGGCTTTCTTCACTGCCTGCTGTACCTGCATGCTTCCTTTCAGTGACTGATGCACTAGGACACCCAGATCTCGTTGTACGTCCCCTTTTCCTAACTTGACACCATTCAGATAATAATAAGGGAGGGAGGGAGGAGGAGTGATAACTGGGATGGACGGAGGGCGGGAGGGAGGGAGGGAGGGAGGAGGAGTGATAATTGGGAGGGAGGGAGGGAGGGAGGGAGGGAGGGAGGGATGGAGGGAGGGAGGGAGGGAGGGAGGGAGGGAGGGAGGGAGGGAGGGAGGGAGGGAGGGAGGGAGGGAGGGAGGGAGGGAGGGAGGGAGGGAGGGAGGGAGGGAGGGAGGGAGGGAGGGAGGGAGGGAGGGAGGGAGGGAGGGAGGGAGGGAGGGAGGGAGGGAGGGAGGGAGGGAGGGAGGGAGGGAGGGAGGGAGGGGGGAGGGAGGGAGGGAGGGAGGGGAGATTGGGGGAGAATTGCCAGTCGGGGAGGGGAGAATCAGGAAGGCGAGATACCACCCTGGGAACCTACACCACAGTGTGGCGCGGTGGCACAGCGGTAGAGTTGCTGCCTCACAGCGCCGGAGACCCGGGTTCCATCCCGACCACGGGCGCTGTCTGTACAGAGTTTGTACGTTCTCCCCGTGACCCGCGTGGGTTTTCTCCGGGTACTCCGGTTTCACTCCAACACTCCAAAGACGTACAGGTCTGTAGGTTAATTGGCTTGGTAAATGTAAAGATTGTCCCTAGTGTGTGCAGGATAGTGTAAGTGTGCGGGGATCACTGGTCGGCACGGACTCGATGGGCCGAAGGGCCTGTTTCCGCACTGTATCTCTAAACTAAAGTAAACTTGCTCACATTGTGAGGCCTGTCATATGGAAACAAAAGGAGTTTTCTGCAGCTGAGTTGACAAGCAGAAGTCTGTTTACCAAACAACATTCACGCTCGAATAGTTTTGCAAATTGATTTAATTAGATTAATTAAACTGGCGATTAACCAGATGATAGCAAACGGAGTGTGTTCATTCTGTAAATGCACTAATTACTGTGGAGGCGATAAAGAGTGTTGTGTACACTGGTGGGGATGGGACACTGCTGGCCACACTGGTACAGTGTAGACACACTCCATGGGACAGGGGGACAGGGGGAGAGAGGGGAGGGGGGAGAGAGAGGGAGAGAGGGAGAGGGGGAGGGGAGAGAGGGGAGAGGGGGAGAGGGGGAGAGGGGGAGAGGGGAGAGAGGGGAGAGAGGAGGGGAGAGGAGGGGAGAGAAGGGGGGAGAAAGAGGGGGGAGAGGGAGGGAGGGAGGGTGGAGGGGATAGGGAGGGGAGAAGAGAAGAGGGGGAGAGAAGAGGGGAGAGAGGAGAGAGGAGAGAGGGGGAGAGAGGGGAGAGGGGGAGATAGGAGGGGGAGAGGAGAGGGGGAGAGAGGGAGGGAGGGTGGAGGGGATAGAGAGAGGGAAGAGGGAGTGGGAGGGGAAAGAGGGGATGGGGAGGGAGGAGAAAGAGGGGGTGGGGGAATTAAGAGTGGGGGAGGGGAATGAGGGGGAAGGAAATGAAGGGGGAGGAAGTGAAGGGGGAGGAAGTGAAGGGGGAGGAAGTGATGGGGGAGGAAGTGAAGGGGAGGAAGTGAAGGGGGAGGAAGTGAAGGGGGAGGAAGTTAAGGGGGAGGAAGTGAAGGGGGAGGAAGAGCCTGATGCTGTTGCACTCAGCAAAGTTTAGAGAGACAGCGTGGAAACAGGCCCTTCAGCCCACTGTGTCCATGCTGCCCCCCGATCACCCCGTACACATAGTTCTATGTTGTCCCACTTTCTCATCCACTCTCTACACACGAGGGGGGCAATTTACAGAAGCCAATTATCCTACAAACCCGCACGTCTTTGGAGTGTGGGGGGAAACCGGAGCACCCGGAGAAAACCCAGGCAGGTCACGGGGAGAACGTGCAAACTCCACGCAGACAGCGCCCGTAGTCGGGATCGAACCCGGGTCTCCGGCGCTGTGAGGCAGCAACTCTACCCGTTGTGCCACCGTGCCACCCTCAGTGTGGTCTCCTGGGGCACCCTCACCCATGGCAGCCCCTGCCCAGACGCCGAGACCCCCTGATCCCCGGTCCCCAGTGTTTTGTGCGTGTCCGTGTGACGTGACGTTCAGTGCTTGGAGTAAGTGAGCTGCTCCACCACCCCACCAACCAGCGAAGGCTAGTTACTGACTTAACTTATTGTTAACTTATTGAAATGTTATTGAAACGCGAATCTTCAGGAAGATGCCCGTGAAATAGATTTTTTTTAGATTTAGATTTAGAGATGCAGCGCGGAAACAGGCCCTTCGGCCCACCGAGTCCGCGCCGCCCAGCGATCCCAGCACACTAACACTATCCTACACACACTAGGGACAATTTTTACATTTACCCAGTCAATTAACCTACATACCTGTGCGTCTTTGGAGTTTGAGAGCTTCAGGTTCCTCAGTGTAAATATGTTTATAAGCGATAGGAGCAGAATTAGGCCATTCGACCCATCTAGAGTAGGATGTGTTTTAGAGACGGGTAGTTTGTGAACCACACTATATATCGAGTCATATATTTTTTAGTGTCTTCTACAGTGCAACTAATTTGCAAGATAATCTCAGTTCAAATCAGTGCCCCTGATTTATAAATGATAGGAGCAGAATTAGGCCATTCGGCCCATCACATCTACTCTGCCAATCAATCATGGCTGATCTATCTCTCCCTCCTAACCCCATTCCCCTGCCTTTCCCCCCACAATCCCTGACACTCGTACTAATCAAGAATCTCATCAGGTCATAAAGTCATAAGTGATAGGAACAGAAATAGGCCATTCGGCCCATCGAGTCTACTCCGCCATTCAGTCATGGCTGATCGATCTCTCCCTCCTAACCCCATTCTCCTGCCTTCACCCCATAACCCCTGACACCCGCACTAATCAAGAATCTATCAATCTCTATTTATTTGTTTTTATCCATATCACCAACAATTTATCCTGGACCGGGAACAATGAAGCAACATCAACAACTCTATTTCCTCGCAACACTGAGGAAATTTGGCATGTCATTTAAAAAACATTTGGACAGGTACACAGTTAGGAAAGGTTTAAAGGGGTGTGGGCCAAACACGGGCAGGTGGGACTGGTGTAGATGGGGCATCTTGGTTAGCATGGGCAAGTCGGGCTGAAGGGCCAGTTTCCATGCTTTCCATGGAAAACATCCTATCGGAATACACAGCCAGGCTTGGCCCAGTCCATCATACAAACCAGTCTCCCACCATTAGGTCAAAAGGTCATGTGATAGGAGCAGGATTAGGCCATTCGGCCCATCAAGTCTACTCCGCCATTCAATCGCGGCTGATCTATCTCTCCCTCCTAACCCCATTCTCCTGCCTTCTCCCCATAACCTCTGACACCTGTACTAATCAAAAATCTATCTATCTCTGCCTTACAAATATCCACAGCCTTCTGTGGCAAAGAATTCCACAGATTCACCACCCTCTGACTAAAGAAATTCCTCCTCATCTCCTTCCTAAAAGAACGTCCTTTAATTCTGAGGCTGTGACCTCTAGTCCTAGACTCCCCCACCAGTGGAAACATCCTCTCCACATCCACTCTATCCAAGCCTTTCGCTATTCGGTACGTTTCAATGAGGTCCCCCCTCATTCTTCTAAACTCCAGCGAGTACAGGCCGACAAACGCTCATCATAGGTTAACCCACTCATTCCTGGGATCATTCTCGTAAACCTCCTCTGGACCCTCTCCAGGTCCAGCACATCCTTCCTCAGATATGGGGCCCAAAATGGCTCACAATATTCCAAATGCGGCCTTCCCAGCGCGTCATAGAGCCTTAGCATTATATTTCCTGTTTTTGTATGTAAGCCCTCTTGAAATAAATGTTAGCATTGAGTTTGCTTTCTTTACTACCGATTCGACTTGCAGATTAACTATTTGGGAATCCTGCACCAGCAATCCCAAGTCCCTCTGCACCTCCGATTTCTGTATTTGCTCCCCATTTAGGAAATAGTCTACGCCTTTATTCTTAAGGGCTCCATTGACTCCATCTACACTTCATGTGGCCTCAGGAAAGAGAAAATAGCCAACGTAATCTAGGGGCATTCCCACCCTGGTTGTTCCCTCAAGAATGAAGACTGGCCAAGATGTCAATCCATCTCTTTCCCACTCCTGTCAGGCAGAAGACACAAAAGCTTGAAAGCAAGTACCGCTAGATTCAGGAACACCTCTTTCCCGCTGTTATCAGATTACAGACGGTCCTCCCATAAACAAAAGTGCATTTCCAATCTTCCGACCTACCAAATGACAGACCTTGGACCTTTTTAGGACTTCCCCTCTTCCAATAGACAATAGACAATAGGTGCAGGAGGAGGCCATTCGGCCCTTCGAGCCAGCACCACCATTCAATGTGATCATGGCTGATCATTCTCAATCAGTACCCCGTTCCTGCCTTCTCCCCATACCCCCTGACTCTGCTATCCTTAAGAGCTCTATCTAGCTCTCTCTTGAATGTATTCAGAGAATTGGCCTCCACTGCCTTCTGAGGCAGAGAATTCCACAGATTTACAACTCTCTGACTGAAAAAGATTTTCCTCATCTCCGTTCTAAATGGCCTACCCCTTATTCTTAAACTGTGGCCCCTTGTTCTGGACTCCCCCAACATTGGGAACATGTTTCCTGCCTCTAACGTGTCCAACCCCTTAATAATCTTATACGTTTCGATAAGATCTCCTCCCATCCTTCTAAATTCCAGTGTATACAAGCCTAGTCGCTCCAGCCTTTCAACATATGACAGTCCCGCCATTCCGGGAATTAACCTAGTAAACCTACGCTGCACGCCCCCATTATAGGTGAGGCTCTCACTAGGGTCTCTTATACATCCCGCAGCTCCGCTCTTGCTCCCCCTCCCCCCACACGCAACAAGGACAGAATCCCCCTTGTCCTCACCTTCCACCCCACCAGCCAGCGGATCCAACAAATCATCCTCCAACATTTCCGTCACCTACAACGGGACCCCACCACTGGCCATATCTTTACATCTCCTCCCCTTTCTGCGTTCCGCAGAGACCATTCCCTCCGTAACTCCCTGGTCCACTCGTCCCTTCCCCTGCAACCGCACGAGATGCAACACCTGTCCCTTTACCTCCCCCCTCAATTCCACCCAAGGACCCAAACAGTCTTTCCAGGTGAAGCAGAGGCTCACCTGCACCTCCTCCAACCTCATCTACTGTATCTGCTGCTCCAGGTGTCAACTTCTCTACATCGGCGAGACCAAGCGCAGGCTCGGCGATCGCTTCACTCAACACCTTCACTCAGTCCGCCTTAATCAACCTGATCTCCCGGTGGCTCAGCACCGCAGGTGGTGAGTCCGGTCCGCGGGCTCTGCGAACCTGAGCCCAGGTGGTCCCTGCTGGAGGCCGCCAGGTCCAGGTGTTTGGCCGATGGTAGGCCGCAGCGGGAACGGAGACACAACCCAGAAACAAAGGTCGCGTCTCCGTTCGGAAGAGACAATTTTACAGTTCCCCGCCCCCCACATAACACACAACCACAGAAAACACTACATCACATCTAAACACTAACAGACCCCAATCAGTGGAGATAGGAGACAAATCACCCTCAGCGATAATCCCCCTTCTCCACTCCTTGTCCACCCACCACTGTGCAGCCATGTACAAATCTGATTCCATTTTCAAAATGGCGGACGACACCACCATTGTGGGCCGGATATCAAATAACGATGAGACGGAGTACAGGGAGGAGATTGAGAACCTCGTGTCCTGGCGTCGAGACAACAACCGTTCTCTCAATGTCAGCAAGACAGAGGAGATAGTGATGGGCTTCAGGAAGTGAAGGAGAGATGGTTGAACGCTTCAAGTTCCTAGGAGTCAACATCATCAACAACTTCTCCTGGACCTGCCATGTTGAAGCAACGACCAATAGAGCACATCAACTTCCTCTACTTCCTTAGAAGGCTTAAGAAGTTCGGCATGTCCCCAACAACTCTCACCAACTTCTACAGATGCACCATGGAAGGCATTTTATCGGGATGCACCACAGCTTGGTTTGGGAACAGTTCCATCAAAGACCGCAATTCGCATATTCTCATCCACTCAGGACGCACGAGAGGCAGTTTACAGAGGCTGTTTATGTTTCGAACCCACAATGTCCTTTGGGGTGTGGGTGGAAACCAGAGCACCCGGAGAAAACCCATGTGGTCACAGGGAGAACGTGCAAACTCCGCACGGACAGCCAACTACGGGACAGGGTGACGTCGCCGCCCCGCGCCCCACGTGACCTCACCCAGCCAGCGGCCAAGTGCTCCCGCTCCACCAATGGCGGCCTCCATTGGTGGAGTGGGAGCACGTGGCCGCTGGTTGGGTGAGGTCACGTGGGGCGTGGGGCGCGGGGCGGCGACGTCACTCTTCGTCCCTTACTTGGGGGCGAGGAAGTTGGCAACCGTACTAATGCGGGACAAGGGCGGTCCCGGACGGGACAAACCAATTCAGCCCAAAATACGGGATGTCCCGGCTAATGCGGGGCAGTTGGCAACCGTACTGGAGGCAGTGGTAGTTGACAAAGAGAGGGGGAGCTGGGGTGAAAGCCAGTCCCCTTTCCGACTGAGCGGAGA
The DNA here is from genome assembly GCF_053455715.1 of Rhinoraja longicauda. Taxonomy (NCBI): domain Eukaryota; kingdom Metazoa; phylum Chordata; class Chondrichthyes; order Rajiformes; family Arhynchobatidae; genus Rhinoraja; species Rhinoraja longicauda. The sequence goes on from NC_135990.1 coordinate 15,961,172, forward strand.
ATGATCGCGCGGGAATGATCACACGGACTAAACCCTCCCGCCCACCCTGACAGCAGGTAGAGCCCCTGCATCACAGCGCCGGAGACCCGGGTTCGATCCTGAGCTCGGCCACCTGAGTTTGCACGTTCTCCCCGTGTGACCACGTGGGTTTCCTCTGGGCGCTCCGGTTTCCGCCCATGTGGATTTGAGCAGTGTGGGCACCGGGATTCATTCTCTCCAGAGCCGAACTGTAAAAGCGAGGCATGGACTTAACGTTATACTGCTGCGTTCACAATATAAGAGCACAGCTTGTGTTTCTTTTTTAAAAGATTTTTATTTAGAGATACAGCGCGGAAACAGGCCCTTCGGCCCACCGGGTCCGCGCCGCCCAGCGATCCCCGCACACTAACACTATCCTACACACACTGGGGACAATTTTTACATTTGTCCAGTCAATTAACCTACAAACCTGCACGTCTTTGGAGTGTGGGAGGAAACTGAAGATCTCGGAGAAAACCCACGCAGGTCACGGGGAGAATGTACAAACTCCGTACAGACGGCGCCCGTAGTCAGGATCGAAGCTGAGTCTCCGGCGCTGCATTCGCTGTAAGGCAGCAACTCTACCGCTGCAGCAACTATACCGTTTCTGCTCGATAAGTGTCGAGGATTTTTCTCCTGCTTGAGAAAATGAGACCTGGACGAGGAGAAGGCTCTCTTCACCGGTCTTTATTAGCGTGGTATCACGGGGAGATCAGCTCTCTAAACCAAGGTAACTACAGCTCTGTAGCAGGACTGGGCTTGTACTCGCTGGGATTTAGAAGACTGAGGGGGGATCTTATAAAAACATATAAAATTCTTAAGGGGTTGGAGAGGCTAGATGCGGGAAGATTGTTCCCGATGTTGGGGAAGTCCAGAACAAGGGGTCACAGTTTAAGGATAAGGGGGAAGTCTTTTAGGACCGAGATGAGAACGTTTTTTTTCACACAGAGAGTGGTGAATCTGTGGAATTCTCTGCCACAGAAGGTAGTTGAGGCCAGTTCATTGGCTATATTTAAGAGGGAGTTAGATGTGGCCCTTGTGGCTAAAGGGATCAGGGGGTATGGCGAGAAGGCAGGTATGGGATACTGAGCTGGATGATCAGCCATGATCATATTGAATGGCGATGCAGGCTCGAAGGGCCGAATGGCCTACTCCTGCACCTATTTTCTATGTTTCTATGTTTCTATGACAGAATCTAAGGTACTTTATACAGCGTGGTACACCATAATTCTGATAACAGGCTACACAATGTGCCAGTCAGCACATTCCTTAAGTAAACTTAAACACAGGATACGTTACATCTGGGACTAGATAAGAACAACACTCACTTCTTCTTCACACAAACATTGCAACCATTTATTAAGCAATTAAGCAAGACGTCTCCCAAGCAAGACACCTACCAGGGTTAACCCTTTCACAGCTGAATCTCTTCCACAAAAAGCAAGCAGGCACAGAATTCCAGCTGTGCTGTGTTGTAGTGCTGTGCTGCCATGTTTACAGAGTCTAGCAACGAGTGTGCCTAATTAATCATGTACGTCAAGGATTCACAGATACAACTGGCAATGAAGATCAACTTGCTGCAGGAAGAGTTGGCGTCTTATGGAACACCTTCAATGTGAGCACAGCTCAGACTCTGCTGGGATTTAATCCAGTGTCTAGTCCCTTTTACACCACCTCACTGGAGACCCTCGGACTATCTTTAATCGGGACTGTATCTTGCACTAAACAGACTAAGCGCAGGCTCGGCGATTGTTTCGCTCAACACCTTCGCTCAGTCCGCCTTAACCAACCTGATCTCCCGGTGGCTGAGCACTTCAACTTCCCCTCCCATTCCCAGTCTGACCTTTCTGTCCTGGGCCTACCTGGAGCGTGGCATCGCTCTCAGGATCTCAGGACCACACAAGCTTCTCCACCACCACAAGGTGACAAAGAGAAGACTAGGTAACGAGACCATTATGGTCCAAGCTGGAGTTTATAGTGAACATTGAACACAGAACATAGGAACAGGCCATACAGCCCACAGTGTCCATGCTGAACATAATGCCAAATTAAACTCATCTCAACTGCCCACAAGTGATAAATATCCCTCCATTTCCTACATCTTATAGAGACATATAGAATTATAAAAGGACTGGACAAGCTAGATGCAGGAAAAATGTTCCCAATGTTGGGGGAGTCCAGAACCAGGGGCCACAGTCTAAGAATAAAGGGGAGGCCATTTAAAACTGAGGTGAGAAGGAACTTTTTCACCCAGAGAGTTGTGAATTTGTGGAATTCTCTGCCACAGAGGGCAGTGGAAGCCAAATCACTGGATGGATTTAAGAGAGAGTTAGATAGAGCTCTGGGGGCTAGTGGAATCAAGGGATTTGGTGAGAAGTTGGGCACAGGTTGTGGATGATCAGCCATGATCACGATGAATGGCGGTGCTGGCTCGAAGGGCCGAATGGCCTCCTCCTGCACCTTTTTTCAATGTTTCTATGTTTCTATATCCATGTGCCTGTCCAAAATCCTCTAAAGGTCGTATCTGCTTCCACCACTGCCTCGAGTGCAACTTTATAGATAGTCAGTGCCGAGTGGCATGGTGGCTCAGTCTGAAGAAGGGTCTCGACCCGAAACGTCGCCCATTCCTTCTCTCCTGAGATGCTGCTTGACCTGCTAAGTTACTCCAGCATTTTGTGAATAAATACCTTCGATTTGTACTAGCATCTGCAGTTATTTTCTTCGGCTAGACAACTCAGTGGGTCAGGCAGCATCTCTGGAGAAAAAGGATGGGTGATGTTTCGGGTCGGGGCCTTTCTGCTGAAGAAGGGTCCTGACCCACAATGTCACCCATCCTTTTTCTTCTGAAGAAGGGTCCCAACCCGAATTGGCACCAATCGCTTTCCTCCACAGAAGCTGCCTGACCCGCTGAGTTACCCCAGCACTTTGTGTCATAAGATCATAAATGATAGGAGTAGAATTGGGCCATTCGTCCCATCAAGTCTACTCCGCCATTCAATCATGGCTGATCTATCTCTCCCTCCTAACCCCATTCTCCTGCCTTCTCCCCATAACCTCTGACACCCGTACTAATCAACAATCTATCTATCTCTGCCTTACAAAATATCCACTAACTTGGCCTTAGCCTTCTGTGGCAAAGAATTCCACAGATTCACCACCCTCTGACTAAAGAAATTTCTCCTCATCTCCTTCCTAAAGGAAAGTCCTTTAATTCTGTGCATCTTGTGCACGGGTCGTGTTGATAATGGTGGCTTGGGGCCTGCGGTTAGCAAGTCGGGCTTACACTTTCACAAGCTCACGGGTTATAGGAGTAGAATTAGGCCATTCGGCCCATCGAGTCCACTCCACCGTTCAATCATGGCTGATCTCTGCCTCCTAACCCCATTTTCCTGCCTTCTCCCCATAACCCCTGACACCCGTTCTAATCAAGAACCTGTCTATCTCTGCCTTAAAAATATCTACTGACTTGGCCTCCACAACCCTCCGGGGCCAATAAGTTCCACAGATTAACTACCCTTGGACTGAAGAAGTTCCTCCTCACCTCCTTTCTAAAAATATCCACTGACTTGGCCTCCACAGCCATCTGTGGCAAAGAATTCCACAGATTCACCACCCTCTGACCAAGAAATTCCTCATCTCCTTCCTAAAAGAACGTCCTTTAATTCTGAGGCTGTGGCCTCTGGTCCTAGACTCTTCCACCAGTGGAAACATCCTCT